>NC_135490.1:37316580-37616580 GCF_052094955.1 Ictidomys tridecemlineatus
GTTTGCATTTGTAAAGTAATGCATATTCTTAGTAAAAAGAATACTAGACTCTACAAGAGGAAAATGGAAAGCAATAATTTTCACTGCCAGCTGTACTTTTCGGAGACAACAAACAGTGTTAACAGTGTTTAGTTTTTATGGTAGTCAGTACTATAATAGAAACAATTACACCTGTTCATCTGTTTCCTCATTTGTCAAACTTATGCAGTATCTGTTCACCTTCAACAGACCCTACGGGGACGAGGGATTTAATACATTCACTACCTTCAGTCTCTTTCTTCTGCCTCCTGAATTTTTGCCTTTGTTATTATTATTGTCATATTTAGTGCTTGGTTTAAGACTTTAAATTGCCCATTAAAATCACTTCTGCTTGAATTATCAAATTATCTAGTGTGCTTTTCCATTAAGACAAGATTAGCTATTATTAGAGGCAAATCCCAAAACTTAGTGACTTATTACAATACAAGTTCACTTTTCACTCCCATCATTGGACAGCTCTCCTGAAAGGCATTTTTTTTTCTTCTCTTTTTTGCTTTTCTATTTTATATCACAGTGTTGAAAGTTCATGATAATTTCTGTAGGAATCTTCTTTGTCTCTTGAGAGTCTTTTTTTTTTTCTTTCTTCAATGGAAGCCTATATTTTCCTTCCACTTGAGAAATATTTTTCCTGTTATTTAAAATTATTTCTTGTATTAACTCTATTTTCATTTTTACAATTTCTTGTAGTTCTGGATTTTCTAAGTTTGATGGTCTTATTTTTTCTAGGTTAGTACTTTGCGAGTTTACTAAAATTTAGTTTATAAATTCAGAATTTTTAAAATAGTTTCAGAAATTGCACTTGTAAAGATTAAGTAGTCGTTTTCTGACCTTTGCGTATAGTATCTCCATTGATGTATAAAACACCCTTCTCGATCTCTGAATTGCATACTTTAAAAAATTGCTTCTTCATCTCTCATTTGTCTGATTCTTTTGGATGCAGTTTTTCTGGTGGCTTCTGATCAATGTTCCTCACAGATCTACTTTTTTTTTTTCTGGAATATCTGTTGATTCTCATAGTTGTACTTGCACCAGTATGAATTAAAATGACTAGATTAGTATCTATGGATTATCCTACTTACCCCCATTCTTGGGAAGTCTTAGTTTCCCAATAAACCTCTTCTTTTGAAAGGGAGAACAATCAGAAAATTAAGGTAAATGTTTTATAAAGTATGTGGCCACGGCACACTGTAAGTGAGATTTCTCATAAAGCCAATGCTGACACATGACCATGAGAAACTTTGAGGATTTCTTTTAAGATCAACTCCTGTGGGAGAAGTGGGGGGCAGAGCCAGAATGGGGAAGGAGGAGAAGTTGGGCCATGATACAGTCAACATAAAGCCTCGGTCAATCCCACAGCGTTTTAAAGCTAAACAGGCCCTTCACAGTTGCCTAACTTGACTAAAAGTATGAGTCTTTATACACTTGCAGGCACCAGTTATTGGAGGAGGCAGGCTCCTGGAGGAAGGGAGATGTGACTTTATTTATTGTCTGTCTTCAATCAAATGTGATTTCTAAAAGTCCTGACAGCTGAGGGCTGATCCTGGTCAATACTTCCAGCACTGGAGGTCTAAGACCTTCAGTCCAGAAGGGATTGTGTTAAACATGGTGTCCATGAAAGGAGCATGCAGACTATTTGGGAACTTTCGTATTGCCAGGAAAGGAGGGCTGGGCTGGGGACGTGGCTCAAGCCGTAGCGGGCTCGCCTGGCATGTGCTCAGCGCTGGGTGCTATCCTCAGCACCACATACCAACATACAAATAACAAAAAAATGTTGTGTCCACTGAAAAAACTAAAAGTAAACATTACAAATTCTCTCTCTCTCTCTCTCCCTCTCTCTCTCTCTCTCTCTCTCTCTAAAAAAAAAAAAAAAAAAAAAAAAGAGGGCTTTGGTTTGGTGTGAAACTTTTGCTTTTCTTTCCATTTCCTCTGAGGAGAACTAGAGCTTTGTTAGGCTCTGCCTGTTTCTTGGGACCCATTATCTTCAGCTGGGATCTTCCTGGACAGGTAGCCTCCTTTCTTTAGACAACAAGTCCTGGGCTCCTTTCTTGAGGTACTAAGCACAGCCCATCAACTGTACATTCCTTACATGGAGAAAAGGGAGACAACTGTCTCTTTATTAAACCATCCTGTGACCACCCCCATGTCCCTCTTGCTCCTTTTAATGATTGACTCCAGAATGGGAGAAAGACGCATTCTTGCTTTTGTTTTGTGTTTGCTGATGACTTGGCTATAGTGTCTTCTTTTCTTTAAACATCAATCTCATCCACTTTGTCAGCTATTTTTCCTGGAAACTTTAAAAACATATAGGCTATTCCTAACACCTTTTCTTGATTTTGTGCACCATGATGACTTCTACTTTGAAACCCATGTTTTCTTCTTGAGCAGGAAGCTTATGTATTAAGTTCCCCTTGGTTGCAAATGCCAAGTCAGTTTGGTAAAATGGCATGGACACTGGTTAAGGCTTCAGGCATAAATCCCACCAAAGTCTTCAACACACCATCTGTGTGACTTAAGGTCAATAATATGTCCTCTCTGAGCCTCAGTTCTTTTTAAAGTGGAAATCATACTATGTACTGTGTAGACGTAAAAATCCTTTATGGAGACATGAAAAATGCTTAGCACAATCATGGCACATAACCAGCACACACACACAAAAATGATTGTTCTTTTATTTTATTCACATTTTTCTTGTATTCTCATGAAAAGGCACGAGTTTGATACTTTAACAAAATCCAAAACTAATCAGGAAAGTAGAATGCAAAGAATGTTGAAGGGTGCAGTGAGGCCTAGTATATTTTTAAAGTGGTTTAGCAATATGACAGCTTAGGCAATGATGCATATAATACTATCACCGCTGAGGACTACCTTGAGATTTTACAAAATGTCATCTGTGATAGTGACAGCATTTTACATTATATCTTCCTTGTTCAACACCTTTGCTTTTAATAATGTTTTATCTTTTATTCTTTATAAAATTGATTGACTAAAGTAAAGATAAACTAGTTATTATCTTGAAGCAAGAGGTCAATCATAGAATACTATAAGATGTATTGAATTCAATTAGTTACTCAGTCACTGAGTTCCCTGGCATGAAAGAAGTATAATAGGGCAAGGCCTTCTATGTGCCAGATTTGACCTTGGGTTGAGCCACTTATTTTAATCTTTAGCCTCAGTGACCTCGGCAATAATAACCTTACTTCCTGTATTTGCTTCTTAGGGCCGCCATAACATAGATCCACAAACTGGATGCCTTAAACAACACAAACATATTCTCATGCAGTTGTAGAGAATATGTCTAGCAACCAAGATTTTAGCATGGTTTGTTCCTTCTGGAAGCTCTAGAAACTCTGAGGGAGCATCATGCCTTATCAGCCTCCCAGTGTCCAGTGATGGCTGGCTATCCTGGTATTCTTTGGCTTCTGGATGCTTTGCTACAGCCTCTGTCTTTGCCCTTAGATTTCTGTCCTCTCTCTGAGACTCGACTCTGTGTTTACATGGCGCTCTCCTCTCTGTTTGTTCAGGTCCTACTTTCCCTCATCTTAGACAGACACTAGATGTTGGATTAGGACCCATCTTCAGTCAGTATGGCATCAGCACAATTTGATGGCAAAGGCCTTGTTCCCAAATTAACATCACACTCACAGACACTGGGGATTAGAACTTGAGCATATCTTTTTGAAGAACAGAACTGAACCCAAAATGTTTCCTAAACTTTGATGTTTTTACAGTTATGGTAGTTAAGATGTTTTTGTTCATGGATCAGAAACCCGCATGAATGAAAGGTGAATTATCTTTGGAAGAATTCTGGAACATCCTGGAGTTGAGTTGAACATGCTGAACAAAAAGAAACAGATAGCAATGTTGCAGGGAGTTGGGGGAGCATTTATCTTCTCATCTCTGCTCAGCTCTGCGCTTCTGCTCTATTTTTCTCTCTAGTTGCAATAAATTTGGTTTTCATTTTGTGCAAGTTAAAATGGCTACCCACATCTTCTCAGTCCTGAAGAGAAATGTCAGTCAGACAGGTATCTATGTGAATCCCTTCTTAGATAGGGTAGGGATGGGGAAGTAGAGAAGCCCCAGGAAACCTAGGGAACCCTGCTCACTGACCTTATTTTTTTATCAGTGGAGGAAGCTGGCTTATTTTTAACAAGAAAAGAAATTAAGATGGCATTTAAAAAAGGTCAGTCATCAAGAGCTGTGGAAGTTGTTCTGGGGAAGAAACAGGATGGATGGTAGGATGATAAAGCATATATGATATATATGCTAGAATTAAGAGTGTCCTAGGCCCCAGACTGAGCCTGACATGTTTGGCGGTTGGATTCATATTCTCTTTGTATGGTTTTTATCAGCAATTGTCAGTAACTCCAATGTATCTTATGATTCTAAATTAGTGTAATAACTATCAAATGAGTCAGCATCCTTCCAGAAATAATTTGGGAGACATTTCAAGTCCATTAAGCTTGCCTGCCTTAGAATATTTTTATGGTAAAAAGGTTCATTACAAAGTTGATATATACAACTTTATCAATTTTTTTCACTTTTGTTTATAGATATTTTTAACCCTTATCTTTTAAAGAAAAGCAACATTATTTGTTTTGGTTTTTGTTTTGATGTCAGGGCTTCTGAGTAAATGCATTTTGAGGTAGTGATTTTACAACTTGAAATCACACAAGAAAAGTACCTCTTTAGTTTCTAAATATGGGTTTGTGTGCTTATTTCATCATTGGAGAAAATTAGGCGAAGATCTTTTGCTTTTTTATAAATCTGCTGACTTCTGCAGAATCATTCAGAGCAGGAAGTAGCTCAAATTTGCCTCACTAGTTCATTATTTTTAAAGAAGATATTTAAAAGTTACTTTCTGCCACATTGAGAAGTACTTTCTTACCAAAACTTTAGGGTTTCTTCTTCCTCCCTTTTTGTTTGTTTGATCTTTTTCAGTGGACACTCTAAATAGAATAAGGCTTAAAAATCAATTTGAAGAAAGCACGAACATTGTAAAATTACTTTCCTTATGACCCTATCTTCTACCTCTTCTTCTTTCTTATTTTTTTCTCTTCCCCTGAATGAACTCTTCTCCTCTTAAGGTTTTTTTAACCTACCTACTTTGATACCATCTCCTTTTTTTCCAATGTTTCCTCTTTTTCATTCCCCAAATGGAGCTAGTTTAAGGAACATTCTTTGCAAAAGCTCTCCCACAAGTAGGTAATAAAAATCGTAGAGTTTCCTGTCTTTCTTTTCAGTGGGTATTGGTGTGATCACTGACAGTGAAAACAGTTCCCTGTTCAATGTAGTTGTTGGGAATGGAGAGTTGGAGGAACACTGTCCATTTGATAAATCGTTTTCATTGTTTTTTATTTATGTTCCCTAAAGCAGTGTTCTCCAGGCAGAATATTTGATTGCAAAACCAGGAGACTTGCATTCTTCTCCTAGATTTACATTGATTTCTTGATCTGCTTGAGGGTTTTGTATTTATGAATATAAAAAAAAATTTAAGAGGGGCTGGGGATGTTACTCAGTGGCAGAATGTTTGCATAGTGAGACTCTGGGTTCAATTTCCAGCAAGGAAAAAAAATATTTTAAGAAAATCTGCCTTTATTTTATATGATTATTTTGTGTCTGCCTCTTGTGACAGTTGCCTGTTTTATAGGACAGAGTTTGGATGTAGTCTCCATTTATAATTATACATGCTAAGCTTCTTAAGAAGTCCTCAGCCTAAGGATGTTAAATGGAGTGATAATCATGGGAATTACTGGATTTCATTTGCCTGTGATCATAGTTTGCAGGTGCTGGAATTTTATGTAATTGTGGTCAGCTGTTATGTTACCTGTCCCATGATATGCACCATTTCTTTTCTCCTCTTCCAGCCATTCATTAGTCACTAGATACCACTGTGTCCTCACAAAATACAACTGTTCCCTGCATTGGCCATGACTCCAGCTGCTTAAGCTGCAAAGTGTGGCAATGTGTTTGGGGAAAGTGAGGGAAGAGCCTACATTTCTTCCCTGTGTTTCTGTCAGAGCACCCTCAGTAAGGTGGCTAGGGGACCAGTATCACAGAGTGTTCTGGGACATCTGCTTTAGGTTTTTATTGGTGGCATCTCACCATCTCCCTGACCTGTCAGACCTCTATATCAAATACTGCTACAGTTTAAATAAGGTTCATCCCAATCAAAACTTACATTGAGACTCCATACCTAATGCAACAGTGTAGGGAGGTGGTGAGACCTGTAAGAGGTAATGCAGGAGGAGATTAATATAGTTCCTGCAGGAGTGTGTGAGTTATCACAAGAGCTGGTTGCTATAAAGGGAGGTTGGCACTCTTTTCTAAACTGTGATACACATGCTTCTCTCTTGCACATGCTCACATGATTTTTCCACCATGAAGCTGTCATCAGAGAACCCAAGTAGATTCTGGCATCATGCTTTTGGACTTACAGAACAATGAGCTAAAATAAACCTCTTTTATTTTAAAATTACAGTCTCAGGTAGTTTGTTTTAGCAATAGGAAACAAGACTAAGACATACATCATTCTACATTCAGAATCCCTTCACAATTTCACTTGTTAAAACTTTGTATCACTCTAAGGTTTGCATGTGCTTAGGATAAGTTATCCTCTAAAATGCTTCATAATCTCATGATATAATTTGTCTAACAGTCAAAACAGGTATCTCTTTTGTTACCATCATATGTACAATGCTGATTATTATTAGGGGAAAATAAAAATAAATGTAAACATTTATATTGTGAATGGGTTTCCAAAATATGGTGTCCAACAGAAAATGGAAATGTTTTATTTGAAAAAGATCAAACTTATAAAGAAGATTTAAAAGAAAAAAAATATATACATTTGTCTATTTTTAAAGTCTTCAACTATAATAGTGGATTCATGTATATATCCTTGTGATTTTATTAGTTTTTACCTCTGTATCTTGATTCTCTGTTGTTAAGCACATACATGTTCAGGATTATTACATCTTCCTGAAAAACTGACCCATTTATCATTATCTAATATCTTTCTCTATCATCTCTTGACAACTTCTCTTGCTCTGCAGTCTGTCCTGTCTGATTGTAACATGGCCACTCCTGGTTTCTTGGATTAGTGCTAGTATATCTTTCTCCACCCATTCACTTTTTTCCCTCCATAGGCATAAGCAGAGGTTAATTTACGAAAGCAGACACATGTTCAAGGAAGAGTGGGGGCAATTTCAAGACAGATGCCTTTGGTGGTAAAGCAAGGAATACATATTCAAGGGAGATTGTGGGCCATTTCCAGAGGGAAAGACATCCTCTACTCACTTACTTTTAACTTACATGTGTCTACTTAAAGGAGGTTTCTTGTAGACAACATACATTTTGGGTCTTGTATTATTTTTCCCAATCTGACAATCTGGCTTTAAATTGGTGCATTCAGCTACTGATTTTCAAAGTGATTAAAGATATGGTGGGATAGATAGCACCCTACTTTTACTATTTTCTATGTTTCCTGTTTTTCTTCCTCTATTCTTTTTCTAACTTTCATGGTTTTAATTGAGCATTTTATGTGAGTATATTTTCTCTCCTTCAAGTTTGCAATATATATTCACAACTGATGCATGTCTATCTTCAAACAGCACTATTCTATCTCATGGATATTGTGAGCACCTAATAACAAAATATCCTTAAATATTTCTTCGATTCCTACATCATATGTGATTCAATTCAATTATGTGCATACATGGTCTTATGCATATGAATAACATAGATGCAGGAGAATACATTCTAAAATGCCTTACTGCTATTGTTATTTTGAACAAATTTTCATCTTTTGGATGAAATTAAAATTAAAAAATTAAAATTTTTCATTTGAATAGTAAATATTCAAGATACCTAAAGCTTCTCTCAATTTTTATTTCTCTGAGAAAGTCTCCATTTTTCCTTCACTTCTGAAGGGTAATTTAAAAACATACAGAAGTCTAAATTGGTGATTTATCTCTCAATTTTCTTTAAATATGTCACTCCATTCTCTTCTTTCTTTCATGGCTTCTGAAAGGACGTTGATTTAATTCTCATCTTTGGTCTCTATAAGTAGGCATTTTCTCTCTGGCTTCTTTTCAAAATCTCTCTTCATCTTTGATTTTCAGTAATTTTTCTCAAATGATATGCCTATATGTTGTTTTGGGTTTTATATCTGTTTGTTTGTTTGTTTACATAATCCTAGTTGTTGTTCTCTGAGTTTCTTTTATCTGCAATTTGGTTCCTGACATTAATTTGGGGGAGAATCTCAATCACTATTATTTCTTTTTTTCCCTATCTCTTCTCCTGCTTTGTGTTTTTATTATAAATTTGCTAAACTCTTTGTAGTTATCCCACAGTTCTTGGATATTTTGTTCTTTTTAACTTATCACTCTTGGTTTTCTTTGCTTTTTAGTTTTGAAGGCTTCTATTCATATACCCTCAAGTTTTGGAATTTTTCTCCCGAGCTGTTTCAAGTCCTCTAATAAACCCATCAATGCCATCTTTCATTTCTGTCTCAGTGATCTTGATCTCGAGCATTTCTTTTTGGTTCTTGGGATTTCTATCTTTGTGCTTTCATTACTCGTCTCTTCTTTCAGGCTGTCTATTCATGAACTGTCTTAGCACACTCTTCATGATTTTTTAAAAGTTTGAAAGTTAGTTTTTACTTTTGTTTTGTTTTTCTTTGTTTGTTTTAAGGTGGTCAGACATGATGTCCTGAGTGTAAGAGCTTCTGTAAATGACCTTTAACATATTATGTCATGGTGTTCAGGGAGAAGCAGTGTTTTATAGTCCAATGATTAGGTCTCAGTGTTTGGGGTGAGCTTATGCTTCTAGACTATAGACTTCAAAAGTATTTCTAAGTGTTCTTTCCACCTCTGAGGAGACAGAGAGGCAAGAATGAGCTGGAGTTGGGCATTTCTTTCTTCCCTGTGGAAGTCCAGGGTGAGTGGAGTTGAGCATGTCCTCTCCCCTAAGTCAATTAGGCCCTAATAAAACCCCACAAAGTTAGAATGTGGTTAACTTGTTTCTCATAGGTAGAACACAGTGTTATGGGATATTGTAAAATAATTCCTTTTCCCCTACCCTTGCTGGAAGTTTGAGAGTAAATTTTTCTCCAATATTTACTCTGAGAACTTGATCTACAGCCTGGAGGTAAAACACAGTGGAGGCTCCTCATGTCTGGGGCCCCTGGAATCTTGATACAATCATCCACACCTGCCCTCCAGCAATTCATTAATTATAGTTTAACTTTTCTTTCTTTGAAAATAGTTGCTGCAACGAATTTGCTCCAGTATATTGTGATTCTCTTTCTCTGCCATCTGTCTCCAATTTGGAGGCTCTGGTTTGACCTGTGGTTTTATTTCCCTTGTAGATTTAAACATGGGTGTTGACTTTTCAATTTTTTTTTAAATCTTTTTACTTGTTATTGGAATAAAATGGTGACTTCCAAGTGTTTTTTTGTGTGGAACCAATGGTTTATCTTGTTTTAATCATTTTCATTTTCCATTTTGTTCTTCTTTCTCTCTGAATATATGCATAATGTATATTTTATAGCACCCAAGAAGTTCTCTAACAGAACCAGCTTGTACTTCTCAACATCAGAAAACTTAGCATTAGTATGATATTTTAGCTTAATCCACTATCTGTCTTAGTCCATTTTCCATTGGTATAACAAGATACCTAAGGCTTGGTAATTCATAAAGAAAACAGGCTTATTTAGCTATTAGTTCTAGAGCTCAAAAGCATGGTACCAGCCTCTGCTCAGCCCTGATGAAGGTATCACAGTAGGTGGCATCATGGAGGAATGGGTATGAGACAGATCACATGGCAAGAGTGTGGCCAGAGTCTTATTCTTTTATAACTGCACTGTAGTGAAAACTAGGTCATAAAATTTACATTTATTCCTTCAGAAGGCAGTGCCCCCATTGACTTTCCAGGAGAGTCCACCTGTTAAAGGCTTTGCTACCTCTCACATCACCACTTTTGGACCAAACTTCCTGGACAAGAACATTTGAGGAACACACTCAAATCATACTCCCCAAATAGCATCTATTATAATTTTGGCAAATGACCTGTGAATGTAATTTGTGGTATTTTCCCTCTCCCTTATGAAATCTAATCTACGACCAGATATTATTATTGTTAGTTTTCACATCTCTTTACTCTCCTTTAATCTAGAATAATTAAGAATATTTCCACAGAATTATTTGTGTCCCATGCCTTTAGCTACTTAAAAATAGAATGTTTCTTTGGGTTTGTCCAGTGCCTTTTCATATTAGATTCAGACTGTGAATTCCTGGCCATTATCAAATCTAGATGGCAGATGATGTCCACATGTGCCTCATTAGTGATATTACCATTCATTACTTTAGCAAGATTCTATCCCATCTCTCCACTGTGCATTATGTTTTCCCATTCAGCTAATAAGGAATCCATATGAGTACACTTTAAGCACATGCAAATATCCTACTTCTCATAAAAATTGTCCTGGATTTAATATCTATTGATGATTCATGTCTGAACTAATCTTTAATGATTGTTCTAAAAGAATTTTTCAGTCCAGAAATTCTTATACATTGACTAGCTGACACTCAACATCTTATTGTAAGCAAAATATGGACCTTAAATCAACTCATGTTATTGTACTGAAATGTTTGTTTACATACAAACACATATATGCAAAAATGCATGTTAATGAATTATATATCATTAATGGATATTTATATAGAGAAATGTACACATATCTATTTATACTGATAAGACTTTAATTTTTTGGATTATATGTGGAGAACTTCTTTGTTCTTATATTGCTGTTTTGAAAATCTCAGAACATTCCTCCCAGCAGATTGACTCTATTCTTAGAAAATACTCAATAATGAAACCCTTGTGAAATTTTTATTCTTAAAACACATTAATTTTTAAAAGTTCATTCAGTTGTGGAAATGAGTTGTGGGCAGAAAAAAAATGATTAGAACTGAGATTCATCTGTCACCAGAACTAAAGAAAAAATGGCAAAAAAAAAAGGTTTGTCTCTGCATCACATTCACATGAGAAATAAACATGACTAATATTTGGGAGAACATTGCATACAAAATCTAGCACTTGAAGTTGTAAAATTCTCATAAGTCAACATTCTTTTATTCATCAACTTAATTTATATTGGATCTACATGAAGGACTTTAAAGACTGATTTTAGCATTAAGTGTGTACAAGAAGAGGTGGGAAAATTACCACTAAATTAAAGGAAGTATTTCAAGTACTTGGATATATAGTGACCTCTCTCTTTTTGGTTGATGACATATAGATTTGCCTTCTGTCTTTTATCTTGTTCTTTTTTCTGTTTTACCAGTCATTGAATTAAAATCAAAAGAAGGCACTTAGTTCTACTTAATTCTATTGAATGTTTTGCCTTCTGACAGCTCAATGTCTCACAAGACTATAAAGCATTAAGTTTTTAGCTCCTCCTGTATAACTCTTATAGCTCCAAATGGTCTCCTGTCTTATGCACATGAGTCACATAAAGATCATTGTCACAGAGACAAAAAGGAAGAAAACTCTTTTCTCTGTACATATTAGAGTTGTTTACTAATTTGAAAGTGCTTGATACCATAACTGTTCTAAAGCCAAAGAGAGAAAACATGGTGTAAAGGTACTAAAATAATCTTCATGAATAATTTAGCTAACTATCTTAGTGGAAGTTTGGACAGTTATCACAGAATTGTACAGAAGCTCATACTCTGCATATGGTAGTGTTTTAACAGAGCACAAATGATTTTGCCTAAAGTGAGAACATGAATTCTTACTAAAAGGCAACAAGATATCTGAATCCAGTGCTATGGGAATGGGAGAAGTCAGGCAGAAGATTATGGTGAGAGCATCAGTTGCTATGATTGAGCAGCTGCATCTCTTGCCTGGCTCCAGCAAGCCGGAGAGGTTCTACAGCTGCAGAAGCCCCTGCAGCAACCTATAAGAACTGGCGGAGGAAGTAAAGACTGCTAAAGATATTCTTGGACTTGAACAGGACAAAGGTTCTTTATTCTCTAGCTGAACTCCATTTTCACACTGTAAAGCTGACTCTGTCCTCAGAACTCCTCAGAATGGGGTCCAGGGTTTACCTTGTGTAGTTGTTGGGTAGATTCAAAAGTGTACAGTGAGCTCTCTATTAAGGTGCTGTCTGCCAAGCCTGAGTTTTCACTTCTAGGCAAGTTGCTGGGTTCTTGCAGATGTTGCTAAAAGCAAGAGAAGTTTGCTCTCAGCTCACTGAGCTTGAGTTCTGATGAACTATGGCCTTAAAGATTTTTAAACATTAACATGGTAGCAGAAAAAAAAGAAGAAGAAGATGATGATGATGATGATAATTTCTATCTTACAAGAGTCAAAGACTTGAAGAGAGCTTTGAAGAGAAGATTCTGCTTCTGAGGGAGTAAAAGGATGTGCCCCATGACCAAGTCCACGGGTATGCATATATACCTTAGAGACCACAACAAAAAAGGCATCTTTCTGAAATTCTCTGGTCTCAAGGAAGAAATTGCTCTGTGTAACAATAATAGAAAACAGTGTATGTGTATCCCACTGAGCTTCATTTCATCCCATTCCCTTAAGAGAGCTTTTATTTTTTCAAAAGTAAGGATTGAAATTGTTCTGAGTCTGAAAAGGGTGTTTTGAAGACACGTATTCTTTTTCTGTCAGTTGCATATAAGTGATTGGGAACAGGGGCCTGAAGATAAAGGCTCTATTTTTATGAGCACCTGTAAAACTCTGGTATTAGAAGTTCTGGGCCAGGCCCTGGTGATGAAGCCAAGCCCACGGTGGGACAGCTTCATGGCATAGAAGCCATCCCCCTGGGTACCCACGATGGCCTTCTCATGGGGTCACTGCCTGCAAAAACATCACTGATCCTGCTTCTGCTGAGCATCTTCATAAAAAGTAAATATCAAACAGATGAGGACAGAACAAAAGAGTGACATAGAGGGCTTCTGCCCAGAACAAGTGTTGCAAAAATCCTGGGGACTGTAGCAATTTCAGCAAAGGCACCTGAGGGCTCGAAGGCATTATTACCCAGATGTGGCCACGAGTGGGACTCCCACTTCCTCATTCATTAGCCTAATGCTTGAAAAGTTTCTTCTAAATGTGAATGCTTTGTCCATGTGACACCCAGAGTGAAACGGTTTACTTTAAAATTGACGCTTTGTCGACATAAGTCAGGTACCTGCTGTTTTAAACAAGTTTAAAAGTTTGGTTGAGCCATAACCTAAGAGAACTCCCAATGGATGGGACATAAAATAAATTATAAGGGAAATTAAGGAACTCTGAGGAAGAAGCAGGGAAAATATGAGAATGAAAATCAGGGTACTACAGTGGGGGGACGTCAGTGTCATAACTAAGGATCCATGTGGCAAAATGGAAACCTGAGTGGGGGAAGTTTAATTATAATATTTGGTCTTTGACTAGTTTGAAATTTACAGCCACCATTAGTTTTTGAGAAAAATTCACATTTGACATAAATAAAAAACTCATGAAAATAAAGAAGGCCCCATCCACTGCAAACCTTGCAATATTTCAGTTACAACTTAGTTCAAAGTCAAAGACATGAACATGCCTTCAGAGATATGGCCCTGCCAAAGCAGGGCAGGGGCCAAAGTAATGCTGATGCTTATGGCAGCTGAGATGATGTTGATGGGGTTTTTGAAAGAGATTGCCTTGCTGGATCAGACCCCTGCCAGCCATAATTTAAAGGGACAGAAGTCATTAGTTTTCAATGTTACTCTCTTTGTACCAGTAAAACTTGTATTTGCCTTTCTTCGCAAGACTCATTGCTCTGTAACTCAATGTCAGTCAGTGAGTGAGACCTGTCTTAGTCACGGTGACAACTGCAATTTTTAGCAGCATGAATATGATACACATGCATCTGGTCTTCTTAAGGATAATTAAATTGGGGCTGTTTTCCAAACTGTGCCTTTATTCTCAGTTCTGTTTGAGAAAGACAAAATATTGATGTTCTTTTATAATCCAGAAAGTTTAGACTATTTATGTTTTTTAAATAAAAGCCATCCTAAATTTAACTCAAAAAAAAGTGAAGGTGAAGCTATAGACTCTTATTTGACCGAATCAATGATTTGAAATAAGATCACAAAGCAATCAAGCAAATCTTCCATGGATTTGTTGAGATTTAATTTAGTCATCATCTGCTAAAACCCTGGACTTTGGAGAAGAAGTTATTTTAGCTTAAAATGACTGGTTCCACAGTTTGCGCATACCTAATGGTCTCATCATGAGTTCTGTGAATCACAATGGACAAAATTTCCAAGGTCCATTTCGACTGACTTTTGGGACTTTGGGAGTTGTTTCTGTTATATCTGATCGAACCATAATGAGAAAAAAAAAATTCATTAAAAAGTCCACCTTCAACAAGCATTCAATGAAATCAGTGTACTTTACCAAGAGTAACACAGTACCTGGTGTTCAGAAGACTCACACTGTACATACCCCTGTCATTCAGTGTCCTGATACTCTTCTGTTTTTTCTTGCCCTGTGAGAACCTTTGCCCTCACCTCTCTTTCCCTTCCCTCCCTTCTTCTTGTAAAAAACAAAATAAAATCTGTTCTGAATAATAATGCATAGAGTCCAGTAATCACCTCTTAAGATCTGAGCATTCAGTTCAGATCTCACTCTTCTTCTGATGGCTGATAAAAATATTTCACACCAAGAGCTAAACATCATGGGCCAAGGCAAATCTCTTTCCTAAGATATCCTAAAAAGCCAGTTAAGAAAATTAAATTTTCCACCTTCATATTTATATAATAATTCATATTAATTCAGTACTTGACACATTATAAAATTCTTTATATAATCTTATTTAGTCATCATAACCACCCTGTGAAGGAGATTTATTTTAGAGCTGAAGAAAAGAAAGTTTAAAGTTTAAAGCATTGAAGTCTTTGCTTGAAATTGCCCATACAGTGGAATAATTGGACTTGGTGCCCTGTGTTTGATCTCTAAGTTCTGTGTTCTCTTTTCTGTGCCACCTGCCTCTTGTGTTATCATGGACATCACTGTTGTGCCACATATATGTGGCCACAACCCCTTCTCAGCTAAGCCTATCAAGAAATGAAAAACACTTCTCTACCCCTTAAATTTGGGTTGTTCTTATAAATTGTTTTGTTATCTGCGTATTTCATGATTTCCAAGTTTCAGTATCAGGATGTGCCTTCCTATTTCATGTTCTTGGAATGTTGGAATGTTTATAACAGTTTATGAAGGACCCTAGAATGAAAGATGAGAGAGAGAGAGAGAGAGAGAGAGAGAGAGAGAGAGAGAGAGAGAGAGAGAGAGGAGATGTTAAACTGTCTCAGCCCAGCCTTCAAACAGACTCAGAAAAAGGACAATAACTCACGGAGGGCCTTCCCTTTCAACTATGATTGCTGCTCTGCCGCAGTAAGCCCAGGTGAGACCAGCCGAAGTGTGTGTTGGAACCACTGGAATTAAAAAAAAACAAAACAAACACAACAACAAACAAAATACACACACACACACACACACACATACACACATATATGGATGTATAAACATATATATATATATATATATATTTGTGATATAATTTGTTACACAGCAATAGATATCTAATACAGCAGTGTTATTATAAATCACTGCAGGAATGCATAGGTATATTTAAAATTTATTATACTGAAAGAAAAGAAAATTCATGTTGAAGTAGAGGAATTTTGGGTTAAGAAAGGTTATTTCATATGTTCAAGTATTATTGCTTTTGTTTCCTGAATGCTATATGAATCATATTATGGGTCATAGCTTTAATAAGGTCAAAAATAACTTATTTTTCTAATATTTCAAACCACACATAATTTTGGACTAAGATAGGATTTCAGCTGCATTATAAGAATTTACCAAGTCCTATAGAATGGTTTTCTATTAATTTTCTACTGTAACTTACCATAGCTATTCTATTAGTATGAACAGCATGCATTCTTTAAAAGATTGAAACTAATAGGAAAGCACTTGGAAAATGAGAAACCAATTTTGTAAATAGCTCAAGCTTTATGCAGTTCACTGTTTTCAGTGTGATTTCAGTGCCTGTCTGACCTGGGTTCAAATCATGGCTCTAGCAGTCATTAACTTTGTGATCTTTGGCAAATTGTTTAACTTCTCTGAGGCTTGATTTTCTTAAGTGTAAATTTCTTAGTATAATGTCAAACCAGTGAGATTCATTTTTATTTAATGTATCTCTTATTTTAAAACATCTACATACTAGTGTCTCAAAAATAAAATAGTGCCAAAACCCAATCTTGGCAGTTAAGATCATAAAACAGAAAAGATTTTGCTTTGTATATAGAGGTTTCCATTATTCTCTTGGTTTTCAAAGTAAATACCAAAGTTATTTTCAAGCAATATGAATTTATTTCTTCTTTTCTAATTGTCATACTTGTTATCTTACTATGATGCTACTAACTTAGGGCTTTGATTATAATTCAAGTTTTTTAATGGTAGCTACAATGATGAGAAGAGCTTAGAAGCTGGAATATCTAGAAAAATGATTATCTGAATCAAAAATCTAACTGTGAGATAATGGCAATATTTCAGGAATGAGGAGCTGTGACATGATGATGGTGACAAGTGGAAATTACTTAAGATATTCTGTTGGGCTGCCTCTGACCCACTTGACAAAAATCTTAGCTTTTTCCAGACGCAAACTATAGATATTCTAATGCACTAGTTTTGGATGGGCTTTGAAATCTGTATTTTAAAAAGCTTCTCAGATAATTCTTTGTTCAGCTCAGCTGGAAACCAGTGGTCTACTTGGCAATGGCCAGGGAATAGACAATCATTTTCGTAAATATTGAACTGCATTTTATCTTTAGTTTAAAAAGGATCTCATTTACTGTTCTCAATATGAAAAAAGTTCTAATAATATGAATTCAAGAAAAATTATCCCAGGGTTTTATTTCTACATTGCTCCCTGATTTGAAAAAAAAAAAACTAAATGTGTATAAAATATGTTAAATATTTGTTCATCAGGTTTGAAGTTTACAGAATAACCCTACCTATGGTTTTTGATCTGCTCTTTACAGAAGCTCTCAGGAAAGAAGAGAAATGCATAGCAGTGTTCTAGTGTTTTGCAGCTGGCAATGCCCCTTGACTTCCTTGACCCTTTCAAGCTCATATTGTCATAATTTGTTCTCTCACAGTTCAAAATACACACTGTTTCTAGTTGCCCGGGTGTACAATGTTGAATTACATTTTTGTATTTTTTTTCATGCTATCAGTCCCTCTGCTGAGAATTTCAGTCCTGGTCTTATTCTCATAAATAAAGACTCATCTAATAGCTTTCCTGGTTTGATTGATGAGCAGAACAAACAGGGAGCCAACCACTGGGTCATGCTGCCTCCTCCAATGTCTAGGAAAGAATTTGACAGTAGTCAAGTACAAAGTATCTATACTCACCACCCCCCTCTTCCTCTGTATGGGAGGTTTCTTTATCATATTGCAAAGGAATGAAGGACTTCAACTTGACATAGAGGTCAATTTGCATTTAAAAAAACTGATAAATTTCTTTTAAATGTTCTAGGCTTGTGCCTGGTTCTTTTGATGTTGACACAAACTCTTTCCCTTTTGCCCTCTCTCTGTGTGCCCCCAAATATGTCAGTGACTATGAGTTACTTCCTAGGAACATTTAAAAAATTTCCTTTAATTAATAATTTCTAAAAAGTAAAGCACTAGCAAATTTCAGCACTTCAAATATTACTAGTGACAAATTCTTTGCTACCTCATCTTAGATCTCACAATAAGTCAGGACACCCCGGTGTGTTGTGTCAACTCACATCCCTTAGCAGTCCTTTATTCCAGATGGAGCCAGGAAAGGGCAGGCCAGCCACATCACAGGCTGCAGCTTGGGGCATTAGTTCAATGACTTAAGAACACCTCATGCAGAGTGTACCAGTTAGACTAACAATTAGTGATGGATATAAAAATAGTTGCTTTCCCCCCTGCACTGAGGTGAGGACACTAATGTCATCTAGACGGGGGCATCTAAAGATGCTATCAATGTAACCTCTGTTAAGTCACTTTTCCCCTTGTCTAGAGCTTTCTCGTCTGTGAAATGGAGATATATCGTCATGTCAATGTGTTTTCATGGTGATAAAAATCACTCTTGAGGGTAGCATACAGCTGCTCAATCTTGCTGTACTATAAATAATCAGGTCAGATGTTCCTGTTCATGTAATACTAAAAACACCTACTAATTTTATTTTCATTTTTTTATTGACAATATTAAAAAAAAACATTTGGTTACTTTTACTGGTTTCAATATTTGGATCCTCCTATTTTAAATTTCCATGGGGGATTCTAAATTTTATACCATATGTCACAGTATTAAATAGTATCAAATATTTCAAGATAAAGTTCATTTTCTAATGTAATAAGACCACCTTAAATGTTTTTATTTGTATAGGTTTTGTGATTGAATTGGAAAAAACATAGATTCCTGTTAAATAGCACATGAGACATTTTGCCCTGAGATGTGAAAGGAATTCTTTCCTTGCTGTCCATAAGTGTTGGTGCAGCCTGCATGTGAGATGGCTAGTGGTAAACTGAGTACCTTAAATAGCTTCAGGATGAGGCTGGTCACCAGAGAGATCAAGACACAGTAAGAAAGATAAGAATTTCATTCCCATTCCACTAATCTCAAGAAATGGAAGGGATGTCACAGGTTGAGTGATTGCCAATGGCCAATGATGTCATCAATTAAGGCTAGGTAAAGACACCTCCATAAAAACCCAAAGAATGGGGATCGGAGAGAATTCAGATGGTTGAACACTTGGAGGGGACCAGTTTGTGGCATGCCCCTCGAGGACACCGTAGTTCCACATCCCATCCGACATGCCATGCCCTATGCATCACCTCCATCTGGCTATTCATCTGTATCCTTTGTAATGCATGGGTCTATTAATTCAAGTGTTTCCCTAAGTGCTGTGAGCCAGCCTAGCAAATAATTGACCCAGAAGAGATCATCATGGGAACCCCAAGTTATAGCCAGTACATCAAAAGCACAGGTCCCAATTGGAGCTGTGACTAGAACCTGGAAGGCAGGATGACGATTTCTGGGACTGAGTCCTTAACCTGTGGGGTCTGATTCTATCTCCAGGTAGATAGTCTCCTGATTGAATTGAATTAGAGGATAGCTAGGCTCAAGAGTCAGCTGGCTGTGGGTGAGGAAAAGCCCTCACGTACATTTTGGTGATCAGAGATTAAGTACTCAGGGTTGTGTGTTGTGTGTAAGAGTAAAGAAAAACAGTTCATCTTTTCTTATAATTCTACAGAGACTCCTTAAGTCTCCTAAAATTTCTGGGGTAAGTACATTAACTAAACAGCTTTATTTGATCCATCTGGTACAATGTGGCACTAACCCCAAGTAAACTATTTCAATTAAAAGTGGTGTGGTATTTTGAGCATGTTAGGGGGGGAAGAGGGGAGTCTCAGGACATCTTTGATAAAATAACACTTTATACTTTGGCAGGGTAACATTTGGGGAAAATTGTGGAAAAGAGGCATCCTCAGGCCACCAGGAACACTTTTCAGGCAGATTTATTGTACCAGTTTTCAAGGTAAACCAGTTTTTGTAGCTAAACAATTTGTGCAAACATATGCCCACAGAAACATGTGCCTACTGTTTATGCAGTATGTAGGATACTGAGATAAAAACAAACAAACAATAACAATCACACAATATGGTTGGCACACTGAAGGGCTACATTTTATTCCCCTTTGTTGAGAATAAATGGCTTTCTCAATGCAGCCCAAACAATGGATCTTTTTATTTACACCTTATTCCTGGTCACTACTTTCAGGGCTGACTAGAGACTTGGGACTCTCTTAGGTGGAATTAAAGTTTACAACAGTCCACATTTTCCCTGTCTTATAAAGAAGTCAAGAAAAAGTGGTCTTCATTAGAAACTAGCCCTAATTCCTAGAGAAATAAGTCCCCCCAAAGCAGATAAACAGAATACAGGAAGATAAAAAAGCATGAAGACGTGAGACTATTTTTTTCTAAGACTGCTAATTTAGAGCTTGTTCTGGTATCTTATCATTGTGTTCTCCACCCTACATTCTCTCTCTCCTTTATAAAATTATATGGCATCTCTCTCTCCAGACCTCCTCTCCCACCCAACACTCCTCTCAACTCCATTTGTCCAGAGAAAATATTTTGAAGTGTAAAAGTAAATAAAAAAATCTACTTCAAGTTTCTTCTCCATTCAATGGTGCCTTTCATTGAACTATTATGTGGGATAGAAAACAAAATTAATGGTGTTAGGTTAGAAAGAGAGTGACCTTTCTCAGCTCTGGCAGGCCCTTCCTTTTGATAGACATTTGCTGGCTGATTCAGAAGGTATCTTATCTGGTGACTGTTGCCATTGAAATGTTCAGAGTAGAAGATCAATAAGTGGCCCAAGAAAAATGCTTGCATCCAGATTCCAGAATGTACAGGATGACATTTAAAGTAAAAAAGAGAGTCTTCCTGTTGGATGGTGGCTTTTTAAAGTGAGATGACACTTAGAGGTGGTTTGATACAATTTAAAAAAGAGCATTACTTGCTATGTCTGTCTCCTAAGAAGGAAAATTGTAGAGACCAATAGTATCTTAGCTTTTCCATTAAGATTCAGGTGCTACTTGTTTCCTTATCTGGTTATTTGTGACCAAAGTCTCAAATTCATTCAGTAAAGAATGAATCTATTCATTTTGGACCCTCAACATTATTTGGCTGTATGTGACTGTCGCTTCTATCCAGGGTGGAAAGTCAATGTTTCTTCTTGTCTCATTGTCTCAATTACACGACTAAAAATTTAAGTGGGTGGATGGAACTTTTGCCTTTTGGATTCTTATCATGGCTTAATTTTTCAATATCTCTCATGTATAGAAAATAGCGTATCTATTTAAATTGCATTACAATGTATTAAAATTAAATTTCCTATCAAAATTTTGTGAAATATTAAAATTACTGAAGCTAAAACAATAGGGTTAACACTTATTTTTCTCTGTTGTTTAAAAGCAAAAATCTTAACACATTTCATCATCTCCAACTTAATTATAAAACATGGACATTTATGTACAAAAAAATGCTTAAGCAGCATTACTTGTGTAAAAATATGGAAATAATCTAAATTTTTTTAATGGAGGTATAATTAAAGGACCAGACATTTATTATTTTTAATAAGGAATACAATAAAAATCACATAGTCAGTGATAATGTTTTGGTGGTCATTTTTTTTCTAATAACTTCAAAAAATTTTGTTTTTGAAAAAATATCCACACAAATATAAACTATTAGACAATTGAGATAATGGTACATGGGGATGGTATTTTACATTTTTTAGAAAACCTTCACTCTCTCTTCTAAATTTCTCCTTTCATCAATTAACATTTACCAGGTAGCTAGTGTAGATGATTCCTGGCTTATCATGGCTTGACTTAGGCTTTTTCAACATTTCAATAATAGGAAAGTGATATGCATCACAGAAACTGTATAAAATCAGAATGCTACAGAGTGCTGGGTTCTTGAACTAGGATGTTTTTTAGGTTATGTGAATTAAATGCACTTTTGACTTAAAGTATTTCAAGTTGTGTTGGTTAATTGTGTGCAACCTCACTGCATGTTGAGGAGCACCTGTGTTGTCAACTAATTGTGATTCTTTTCTTTCCCCATGCCAACATAGTCCTAAGAGTAAAATGTTAAATCAAAGATATATATATATATATATATATATATAGTTTATTTTAATAAACATTTATTTCATTTCAAAGAAACCAGTAGAATGCATATTCTAAGAAAAGAGAATGTCTTTCAGTCCCCACTAAAAGTAAATATTTTTCTATTTAATGTTGCATAATCTAATGCATGGGATAATAACTACGATTATATTTGAGGATCCTTTCAAATATGTACTAGAAATTAATTTTTCTAGTTTCTATGTTCTTATTTGTATCATTTTAATTTTTCTCTAGTATTCTGAGTTTTTGTTAAAATTTGTGAGATTAATCTTTATTTTAATATAAAAAATTTAGAGAAAAATATTTTACCCTTGTATCCTCTGTATCCCAGAATATAAAATTTTACATATACAATGAAAGCATTTTTCTATGCAACAAAATTTATATTGTGTGAAAATTGCATATTACTCTTGGAAACTGAATTTTATCAGGAAGCAATAGGGACAACTTCTTAAAGATAGGAAAGAAGATGTGGCAGTCACAATTTAAGAAATTTGGAAATACATCAAGATTGTCCAAAGTGAGATTCTAGAACTGAAGTAAGGGAGACATTTTTGAATGGTTTGTCCTGCATTTATAATAATATAACAAAGATTTTTTTCCTTGAATTGTAAATATAGGAAGAGCTTTCATTTATTATTTAGCATAGTTTTTTTTTTCTCCTGCAACAAGCTGAAGTTTCTTCCTTGACTAAATTCTTGAGATAAATATATCATGGTACCTCAAAGAAAAAACGAGATGCCTTTCAGCTAACCTTACTGAAGAATATCAGTGAGGAGGCCATATACAGGTGGTAGAATTTTACCCTTTAAACACTGTCCTTAATGTACCTATAGAACCATTGTACTTAATGTACTTATAAAGAAAATGTGGGAAAACCACACAAATCACAGTTTTTTTTTTTTTTTTTTCATTCCAGGCAACAAACAAATGGTGCTTCAACAGTCCTTCTAAAAGACAGTTTCCATGAGGAGATTAAAGTCCAGGGCTATGAGGCTGTTATAAAGGCTTCATAATTTCTGACACCTATACATTTCTGAAGAAATTTATTTTTTAAAAAGTAA
Organism: Ictidomys tridecemlineatus; assembly: GCF_052094955.1. Taxonomy (NCBI): domain Eukaryota; kingdom Metazoa; phylum Chordata; class Mammalia; order Rodentia; family Sciuridae; genus Ictidomys; species Ictidomys tridecemlineatus. The sequence goes on from NC_135490.1 coordinate 37,339,458, forward strand.
CAGTTATTAGTCTGATTTTTCTATTTAGGATCCCTGATTTATGGCTGGTAGGGGTAGTATACATTTATGTAAAGAGCCCTAGAATCTATTATTTTTTAAAAAGTAACAGTTATTAGTCTGATTTTTCTATTTAGGATGCCTGATTTATGGCTGGTAGGGGTAGTATACATTTATGTAAAGAGCCCTAGAATCTATTGGGAGAAAAGGAAAAGAAAGTCACCTCCTATAAAGACCATGACCCTATTTTTCTAGCATCTCTGGTACTTCAGTGCTTCTAGGATCAGGCAGCTATTTCTGCCTTTGCCTAATATTATATTTTCCTGCAGAAACGCTGTCATATTTAATGCTATGACCATGTGTTGAAGATAGTAGGTTCTCAATAAATGCGTCTAGAATAAATAAATGAACAGATTGTCACATTAACTTATTTATTGAGTTAAAAAAAAAGCTCAAGCCAAAGAATTTCTTATAAACTGAATTACAGATAGAAGAGAATTCTGGAAGACAGGAGTTATACCCAGGCATTATACCCTCACTAAAATAATTTAACAAATTTCTTCTACTTTTTTACCTCAGGATTATTATTTTGGACTTTCATAGTTTATAGTCTAGGCCTTCATTACTAGAAATACATGCTCCTTAAGTCTCTCAAAATTTTTTAACTGATAAATTCCAGATATTACATCAGCCATATTTTAAGCTCCTCCTCATATATTTGTATTTTCCTCATATTATTTGCTAGTTTTTACAGTTGAATAGCCCAGATGCCATACTCTTATAAGGTTTCAGAATCTTTATGGTTTTAAAATATTTATTCAACTAATATTTTTGCTTGCATATTATGTCTTAAATACCAAAGACATTGACATATTTACAAAATTAAAAGTAGCTTTTTTGTACATTTAAATTTACCCCTAAATTCCCACTTTATATGTTGTGTATTTTTTTTACTTTTATTTTTAAATGTATTTTAAACTTTAAATGGTTCTATATATTAAAACTTTTTAATAGTTTTACTTATTAAAAGTAACTTAGGTCTCATGTCTTCATAAGCCTTTTTGAAAAAATTAAGAAATAAATTGCTATTTTTGTTTTTTTAAAGTCAATCAAGAGCAGAGAGATAAATTTTATCAATTTTATGGAGCTAATTTTTTAAAGATCAACCATATTTAATAATGCAGTATCAAAATTGCCATAGAATGCAGTCTTAGGGACTGGTTCGTCTTGTTTTCTAGGCTTGGTTATTTTATCTTAGCTATTTTTGGAAAGCTGAAGAAATCCCTGTGAAAAACTATATCTATTGATTATGATTCCTACATCTTAAATTTCCCATAGGAATCTTATAATCTAGTTATGAAACCTCATCTTTCTTATTCACCTGGTCCTTGAGGACTCAAAAGCAGTCAATTTCCAGCAATTTATAGCCAACTCTTATTGCACTTGGCTTGACAACTGTTAGCTCAGGATGTTTCCCAGAGGCATAGAAACCAACTATAGAAAATCCCAATGAGCCAAGGCAGAAGGTTATTGGAATTCAGCCACTTAACTTCCCATTTCTTGAGTAAGGTTTTTATTGAGCCCAATTCATAAAGTGAACTTTGTGATTGAGATAACCAAAATTAAATCAGGTCGGCTGTACTCAAAACCATGTTCATTTGCAGAAGGCAAGAAAAAATTTCTGTGTGGTAGTTGTCATGCTACACCATAAAAGATACACTTTGCACATTTTTATTTAATATAGACTTAAAATCTGAGGCTTTAGGGCTGGGGCTGTAGCTCAGTGGTAGAGCGCTTGCCTAGCATGTGTGAGGCACTGGGTTTGATCCTTAGCACCACATAAAAATAAACAAATAAAATAAAATCATTCTCTCCATCAACAACTAAATTTTTTTTAAATATCTGGAGGTTTAATATATTTTAAATTACTACAGAAGCAAAGTACTGATTCATAATAAATTTCCTGTCTTTGAAAAACATAGCATGAGCTACTTTCAGACCAAGTGTTTAATGATTTAAAAAAAAATGAAATTAAATTTGGCAAAGAAAAATTGTTCTTTTACAAAATGAGATGGTTTGTTGTGCTACTCCAATTGGGAATTAAAAACTTTTATCTGAAATCTGTAGGTAGGTATCTATTTATCTACCTACCTATCTACCCATGGTTTTGTTTTCACATGTCAGAATCATTTGCTCAAGAAACTGCTTAGAACCTTGTTAAACTCCACTAAAAACAACAACAACAACAACAAAACACCTTGGGAAACATTTAAAATGCATTAAATTAGAAAATATTCCTATAGAGTACTAAGAATGAGCAGTCATGTAAAGGCAAACAGTTTAAACATCTTTTGTGTCTCCAAGATAGCATGTTGGTGTTAAAGCTTTAATTATTTCTAGAAAACCCTTTGTACATTGTATTTTGTTGATTAACCCTTATGTAGATCTTTAAGTCATCATACATACTATAGAGTTTAAATTATTTTAGAAGTCAACAAGATATTTTAAATTTAATATGTTTTATTATTTTTCTTTTTATTGGATCTTTTTAGTTACCCATAACATTCAGGTTCATTTTGCCATATTTATAAAATAATGAAATATAATTTGTTCTAGTTCAGTCCCCAGTACTCCCCCCCCCCCCCCGCATTCCTTCTCCTCTACTCTATGGACCTTTTGCTATTATCAGTTTTCTTTTTTTTTTTAATTAGTGTCTTATGGATGTACATGGTGGTGAGATTCACTGCAGTATATTCATATTGGTACATAAGAAAGTTAGGTCAGATTCATTCCACCATCTTTTCCTATCCCATCCTTCTTTCTTCTCTTCATTCCCTTTCATCTACTCAACTGATCTTTCTTCTGTTTTAATGGAATTCCTACCTTTTTTTTCTTTCAATTTATTTCAGATTAGTTGCATATAAAAGAAAGCATTCAACTTTGACTTTCTGGATCTGACTTATTTCATAACATAACAGTCTCCAGTTCCATTCATTTATGGGCAAATGCCATGATTTAATTCTTCTTTATGGCTGAATAGTACTCCACTGTGTATATATACTACATTTTCTTTATCTATTTACCCTGTTGAAGGACACCTCTGTTGATTTCATAGCTAGGCTATTGTGAATTGTGTTTCTATAAATATTGATGTGGCTGTATCCCTATATATGCTGATTTTAGACCCTTTTGATATAATACTGAGGAGAGTATAGCTGGGTCATATGGTGGTTTCATTCCTAGTTTTTTGAGGAATCTCAATGTTGCTTTCTAGCATGGTCACACTAGTTTGTAGTCCCATCAATATATGAGTGTACACTTTTCCTCAGATCCTCACCAACACTTATTATTTGTATGATTGATAATGGCCATTCTGACTGGAGTGAGATGAAATCTCAATTAGTTTTTATTTCCATTTCTCCAGTTATTAGAGATGTCGGACATTTTTTTCATATATTTGATGGTTATTTGTATTTCTTCTTTCGAGAATTGTCTATTTTGTTCTTTTACCCATCTATTCTATGGGTTGTTGTTGTTGTTGTTGTTGTTGTTATTATTATTATTATTATTATTATTGGTGTTTAAGTTTTTGAAGTAGGTGACAAAGATCTTCTCTAATTATGTACGCTCTAGCTTCATGCTCTTGTTTCCTTTGACATGCAGAAGCTTTTTAATTTGATGGCATCTCACTTATTAATTTTTGGTTTTATTTCTTAAATTTTAGGAGCATTATTAAGAAAGTCAATTCCTATGCCAATATATTAAAACATTGAGCCTACATTTTCTTCTAGCAGTTGCAGAATTTCTGATCCAATTTCTAGATCTTTGATCCTCTTTGAGTTGACTTTGCTTCAGGATGAGACATAGGGGTCAAATTTCATTCATCCACATAAGGATCTCCAATTTTCCTAGCACCGTTTGTTTAAAAGCCATCATTTCTCCAGTGTATGTTTTGGCACCTCTATCTGGTATCAGATAACTGGATTTGTGTGGGTTTGTCTCTGTGTCTTCTATTCTAGTTCATTGGTCTTCATGTCTGCTTTTGTGCCAGTACCATACTGTTGTTTTTAGCTATACCTCTATAGTTATTTGAAGTTGGGTATTGTGATGCTTCCAGCCTTACCACCCGACCACAACCATTTTTTTTGGTGTGGGGGGGTACCAAGGTTTGAACTTAAGGGCACTCAACCACTAAGCCACATCCCCAGTCTTTTTTTGTATATTTAGAGACAGGTTCTCACTGAGTTGCTTAATGCCTCTCTAAGTTGCTGAGGATGGCTTTGAACTCAAGATCCTCCTGCCTCAGCCTCCTGAACTACTGGGATGACATGCATGCACCACTGCACCTGGCAGCTTCACTCTTATTGCTCAGGATTGCTTTCTCTTCTGGGTCTCCAAAGAAATTTTAGAACTGCTTTTTCTAATTTTTTAAAGAATATTATTGATATCTTAATGGAATTGCATTGCATCTCTATAACCCTTTTAGTAGTATGATGATCTTTTTGACAATGTTAATTCTACCTTTCTAAGAACATGGGAGGTCTTCTTCAATTCTTTCTACAGTGTACTACAGTTTCCCTTATAGAGGTCCTTCACCTCCTTTGTTAGATTAATTCCTAATTTTTTTTTGAGGTTTTGTGAATGGGATAGTTTTCTTACTTTCTTTTTCAGCAGAGTATAGCAGAGTGATTGATTTATGTATGTTGAACTTGTTTCCTGCCACTTTACTAAATTTGCTATAAGATCTAAAAGTTATTTAATGAGTTTTTTGGGGACTTCTCGATATAAGACCCTGTCATCAAGAAACAGAGATCATTTGACCTCTTACTTTCCTATTTGCATGATTCTATTAATTTTCTTCTCTTGCCTGATTGCTCAAGCTAAAGTTTCAAGGACTGTATTGAATAGGAACAGTGAGTATGGGTATTCTTTTCTTGTTACTGTATTGAGAGGAAATGTTTTCATTTTTTTTCCATTCAGTATGATGTCAACTTTAGGTTTGTCATATATAACTTTTACAATGTCTCGGTAAGTTTCTTCTATCCCTAGTTTCTCTAATGTTCTAAACATGCTTTTTCGGTATTGACTGTCAAATGCCTTTTCTGCATTTGCTGAGATAATCATGTGAATCTTATTTTTAACTCTATTTATATGGTGAATTACATTTATTGATTTCTGTATGATGAACCAAACTTGCATCCCTGGGATGAACCCCACTTGATCATGGTGCACTAACTTTCTAATGTGTTTTAGTATATGGTTTGCCAATATTTTATTGAGAATTTTGTGTCTGTGTTCATCAAGGATATTGGCTTGAAGTTTTTTCTCCTTGATGTCTCACTATGTGGTTTGGTGTCAGAGTGACACTGGCTTCATAGAATAGATTTGTCAGTATTCCTCCTTTTCTATTTCATGGAATAATTTGAGGAGGATTGGCACTAGTTCTTTAGTGATCTGGTAGAATTCAGCTAAGAATCCATTTGATCCTGGACTTTTCTTTGTTGGAAGACTTTTTGATAGCTCCTTCAATTTCATTACTTGATATTGATCTGTTTAAGTTTTCTATATCCTTCTGTTTCAACTTGACTAGCTCATAGGTCTCTAAGAATTTGTCAATATTTTCATGATTTTTTAGTTTATTAGAGTATAAATTCTCAAAATAGTTTTTAATGATTTCAGCAATGTCTGTGGTTATATTTCCTTTTACATCTCTAGTTTTTAATTTGAGTCATCTTTCTCCTTATTTTGGTTAGTTTGGATAAGAGTTTATGAATCTTGTTTATGCTTTCAAAGAACCAATTCTTTGTTTCATTGATCCTTTGTATTTTTTTAAATTCTCAATTTCATTGATCTCAGCTCTAATTTTAATAATTTTTTTCTTCTACTGATTTTGGTGTTAGTTTGTTCTTCTTTTCCTACAACCCTGAGGTGTAATGTTAAATGATTTATATGTTATCTTTCTATCTTTTTGATATATAAACTCAGTGCTATAAACTTTCTTCTTAAAAAATTGTTTTCATACTATCCCAGAGATTTTGACATGTTGTATCATTATTCTAATTTGTGTTTAAGAATTTTTAAAATTTCACCCTTGATTGCTTCTGGAATCCATTAATCATTTCAAATTGTATTATTTAACATCTCCAGATGTTGGAGTGGTTTTGTTGTTGTTTATCTTGTCATTGATTTCTAATCTCATTTCATTTTGATCTGATGGTATCCAAGGATTTATCTCTATTTTTTTTTGCTTTATTACCTAAATATAATTTTTTAAAATTTGCTTTGTTACCTAAATATAATTTCTTCTAGAAAGTGAATTCAGTTGTCAAGAGATAAAATATTCTATAGATGTCTGTTAGATACAATTGATAATTAGTGTTTTTTTAGTTGTCAAGGATTTTACTTAATATATGTCTGCATAACCTATCTAGTGGTGCAAGAGGTGGGTTGACATCACCCAGCATTATTTCATTGTGGTCTACTTGATTCTTAATATAGGGAAGGGTTTTATGTGTGTAGATGCACCATTTTTGAGGACACAGATATTTACAATCATTATATCTTATTGTTGGATGATGTTTTTAACCAGTATGATATGACCTTCTTTGTCTCTTCAAATAAATGTTGGCTTAAGGTCCACTTTGCCTAATATAAGGTAGTTATCCCTGCATACTTATGGCTACCATTTATATGACATATATTTTCCTATTCCTTTTACTCTCAATCTGTGGTTATCTGTGTCTTTAACATGAGTCTCTTGCAAAACATGTTATTTGATATTTTTTTTGGTAATCCAATTTGCCAATCTATGTTTTTTGATTGAAGAGTTTAGACTGTTTACATCCAATGTTATTACAGAGAATATTTTTACTTCCTGCCATCTTGATTTATTTCTAATATTTAATTCAAACTTGATTTTCCTTTAATTGATTAGTCTTTCTAGTGTAATTAATCCCTATGCTGGCTTTCATTTTTATTTTTATTTCTTCTTTATGAAATATTCCATTGAGTATGTTTTCTAATGCAGGCTTTGTGGTTATAAATTCTTTTAGTTTCTACTTCTCATGTTAAGTTTTTATTCTATCTTCAATCTGAAGCCTACTTTTGCTGGGTATAGTAATCTTTGTTGGCACCCATTTTCTTTCAGAGCTTGGTATATATTATTCCAAGTCCTCCTGGCTTTTAGAGTCTGGGTTAAAAGATCAATCGAATTCTGAATTGGTTTACCTCTAAATATACCTGCTATATTTCTCCTGAACCTTTTAAAATTCTATCCTTATTCTGTATATTAGGCATTTTTATTATACTATGTCTTGGAGATCTATTCTGATTCTATTTGAAGATTTGTATGAATCTTATATTTGAATTTACATCACATTCTTATGATTTGGCAAATTATTAGCTATTACTTTATTGAAAAGGTGTTTCTTAATTTTGTATTTCAGAGTTTTTAATCTACCCCAATGATTCTTAAATTTGGTCTCTGAATGGTATCCCAGCTTTCTTGAATATTCTGGTCATGGTCCCTTAACATCTTTTTTTTGATTAGCTTTATTTTTAAGATTATATATTTTGTACTCAAGGCAAGAAAATCCATCATCAATGTGACATGATCTATTGGTGATGCTTTCCACTGGATTCTTAATTTAGTTTATTGAGTCTTTCATTTCCAGGGTTTTCATTTGGTTCACTTTCAGAATCTCCATTTCTTTATTAAAATGAACTTTCACTTCCTGTATTTTCTCTCAAATTTCACTACTTACATCTTCCTTTAGATCCTTGAACATTTTAACTATGAATTTTCTAAATTCTTTCTCAGATGTTTCCTCCACTGTGATATCAATGGAGTTACTTATTCAAGTGTTATGGGCAGTTTGGAGTAGTGTGTTCCCTTGATTTTTCATATTAACTTATGTCTACTCATCTACTGGGATGATTATCAGTTTTTCTTTTATGTAAGGGACTTTTCATGAGCCTCTTTCTCTTAAGAGCCCGGAGATGGGTGAATATCCAGGTATCAATAGTTTAACTCAATATGTGGCTTCTATTGTTCCCAGTATCACCACCACTTTAAGAGAAATCACTGAACCCAATTACTTCAATCACTTCAGAGCTATGCCACATACTATTCAACCTTATGAAAAGTAAAAAAACTTGTTGATATCTGTTCTACACAGTTCTTCTTATCTACATATAAACTTGTAGTAAAGTTCTAAATAGGTCAAAAATTAGTTTTAAATACAGTAAAATTGCTCTAACATTATGTGGGTGTTGAAAAGGGAAAGAGAAAAATTGGGCAAAAGAGAGAGAAAACAGAAAATAATAATACACAAGTAAAAAGGAGAAAAGGAAGGATGGGGAGGAATTGAGTTAGTAGAAGATAATGTGAGAGGAACAAAAGAGGGCAAGAGGAGCAAGTATAAACCTGAGTTAGAAAAACAAAGAGGGAATGATTCCAAATAATGCTTTAAACTACTGGAAGAAATACATTCATAATGTGGGCTATTAAGGTAACAATTATCAAATCAAGAAAAATTTTATTTATGATTAATGTTAATGTTAGAGGTTTTTTTAATTTTTTTATTAGTTGCTCAAAACATTACAATGATCTTGACATATCATATATTTGATTCAAATGGGATGCGTAATCTTATTTTTCCTCTTGGAGAAGAAAATTTTTACTGAATCTTGGTTTGGATTTCATTAGGATTTGGGACATTTAGAAGATGTCTGTCATTCTTTGGCTTTGGATGCCTCTAGAGGTGCTGAGGCACAGGAAACACCCCTCTAATTTCTATGAACTTTCTGCCAGCAGATTCTGGTTTGTCATCTCAGGGGCCCAGGTCTCACTGCTCAGAGGGTTATGATGTTGTGTCCGTCGGTTATGGAATTTGGGATGCAGGGCTCTGGGCAGTCAACTGTGATTGCTTCTCTTGCTGACTGTGACTGAGGTAGTTTCTAGCCAGTATCCAAACTGTGTCCAAATACTCACCAGCTGTGACCATAAGTCAGGCTGGGTGCCATTGCTCTCTGTTTTCTTGGGTCCAGGCAACTTTCTTCTTGACCAACCTCTTGCTGGATATATTCATGATGCCAGCACTTTCCTGGAACTCCTGCAACTTCTCATGACCTGCCTTCTGCTGGCTGCTGCCATGATCTGGGTACCATCCTTTTATGACCCTGGGAATAAAGGGTAGATTCCCTTGGGGGCAGACACCATGCAGACTGCTGCCACAGTCAGGTAGAAAGTCTCTCTAGGCTCCCTAGGACTTAAGCAACTTCCTGAGTGCCTTCTGCAAACATCAGCTGTAGCAGTGATCTTGATAGCTTCTCTTTCTTCTGCTTGGGACCAAAACTGTCTTCCTGCTTGGATCCAGGGTCTCCTTTCACACTGCTGTGAATGGCAGGCATCTGTTCCATCTCAGCCTCCTGCAGAGCTGTGTGGAGTGCTGCATTAGGGAAGCACTTCTGGGTAAGTGCTGCTACACCCCACCACTCTGGTTATCACATGAGGGGAGGGGTCAGTGACTTTGGGCTAGTAGAAATCCCTCTACAAATCCTTTCTAGATGGATTCTTAAGAGATCTCTCTGCAAGGATGCTCCCTCTGATTTAATTTGTTGCTGTCTGTGGATGGTAAGATTTCATTTTCATTTAAGGGGGTGACTGCTCAGCTGTAGGCTCCAAAAAAAAATGGCTGTGGAGCCTGGCATGGCTTTCTATTCATGATTTAATTTTAAACTGATTGATCCACTTCAAAGACACTGCTGTTCCTAACACTTTAATTTTCTCTGTTTTTCTTTCCCAGTTGTTGTTAAGGGGATGAGCTTATGTGTCTCTCTCCAGCCTCTTGCTCTCTCTTATTTTGTTTTCTCTTCCCTCTTTCCTCACTCTGGTCCAAGTTTGGGGTTGGGAAAATCTGGACTTATTTTTCTACTCCAGTATTCAAACTTCAACTCTCTCCAGGTCTCAGACTTTGCAATATTGCATCGTAGAGTGTTTATTCTGTCCCCCTCCTCTCAGTTCAGCTGTTCCAGTTACCACCTCCTTTCTCTGTTGTGGGGAGACTGGGAATCTCTATCTAGCTCTGTTCTGCCATTTTCCTCTAACTTAACAGTTTTTAAAAATGAATGTGGCAGAGTATTTCTTGTTCTTAATATATTTACAACATAATACCTAATTTTTAACCCTCAAAGAGGAGAATGTTTCTTACCTAGGCACTGAAAATAAGGGGACCTCCTGTTCTCCTGCCAAGGTTTTAGCAAGTCTGTATTTGAATAAAAAAAATAATTTTAAATGGGAAAAAAATGGAGAAGAGGCAATAGTATTTCTTAGCCAGTATTAGAAGTAGTTCTGATTTCTAAAAAAATTTCAAAACTTATTTGATATGGAGGAAACAACCTGGCTCTGGCTTTTATTTTGACTTTTTTTTTAATACTAATCAAATTTAGTGCCAAAATAGTCTAAGTGAGTCAGCCTTTATCCTATACCCATTCCATACTAAATATCAAATATTATAAACTAAGTCAAAACTTTGACCATGTCTACAAGGCCAAAATAAATGTAGCTGAGTCAAGCTGGGTTGACTGTCTTAATGCGGTTTTGCACTACCTTACCTTTAATGCTAGCCAGTAAGTATTTGGCTGCAAAAACACCTTTGATATCTAATAGTCTATTTAGGCTCTGCATCTTCCTCTCTTTGTTCTATTTATCCTTTTGTTTTCTGCTCTTTTACTTTCATTATCTAGATTACACATTCACATTTTACAGGTTTTACAAGTGAAAATGAGATCTCAGTCCCAACCTCCACATAGAAACATACCAGAAGATAAATTTCAAAATGTACATTTCAAAATCCTGAGCTAAATGCTTATACATTCTAACTCTTATAGATATTGTCGAATGTCCCCATATAAGATCTACTAATTTATATTTCTGTCAATAAATGATAAAACTGCTGTTCTCTACACTCTTCAAGGCAAGTTATTAACAAACATTTTGGTGTTTGCCAACAGACAAGTGAGAAATTTTCTTATTATTTTGCTTTCTTGTTATAATCAGTGAGATTGAGCAGTTTTCCATATCCTCTCATTCTATTTGCATGTTTCAATATTTTTTTTTAATTCAGTATCATGGAACATACTTAACTTCTCTTTAATCCCCAAAGAATCATTGGGCAGCAATTCAACTACATGACTTCTTTTTTTTCCCCCTTTTGTTCTCTTAATGAGATGAATGCACTGGCCATTATGGTTTGGTATAATCCATTAACTTTCTAATTTACATTACTTTATTAATTTGATTTCTTGCAGACTATTCCATTGTCTGAGACCACAGAATATTTGCTTTCTTAAATGTACTGCTAGTTCTAAGAAACATATCTATCTCTGTGAAGATGTCGTTTTGCAGAGCCTTATGTGATGGGGAGTGGAAAGAGAAGTCAAAAGAATAAAAGTGCAAAGAAAAACTCTGATAGAAAGTCAGTGGTCAGCAAATGGTATATGCCAACATATTTTACTTAAATATTTTAGAAATGACTCCACAGAGTCTTCTTGATTAAAAGACATAGACACTTAGGCACTGAGGCTTGAAGGGTCTGCCAAGTGCACTCGGCTGTTTGAAATCAAAGCAAGGAAAAAGGCTGCCTTCTCCACATACTCACCCACAGATTTATGCTGATTTACAACTGAAATAGTAAACTCTAACAATACAACCTGAAGAGGTCAAAGCCATGACTTAACATAGACTGAAAGGTAAACTATAGGAAAATTATTTTACATGCAATTTGTTCATATAATTGATCATATCACATAGTTACAAAAGTAGACAGCTTTCAAATTTTATTATGATGAGTAACTACTGATTAAACTGCATAATGAATCATAGCTGCAACTGAAAATGAACTATATACTATCCTATTCTTATAGGTAATTGTGTTGAAAATAAGAGAAGTGTTTCAATATTCCAATACTTATTTTTAAAGGGGTAGTAATATTACAACAAACTAAAGATTTGAACAAGATGAAATTGCAACATTTCAGAGGTGTTCTGCCTGGGAAAGTGAGTCCTCTTGGAACATAGCATCATGTCCAGGGAACTGAATTTGGAAAAGGTCATGAGCTGGAAATGTATCTTTTATCTATAAAAGTTCAGGAAAGTGAAATACTTTTCCACCAATATGGATAGTAATTGTAGAATTACATTACTGACATTAAAAGAAATCCTCATTATAAACATATAATCTGTATCTAAAAATTTCCTATAACCAAAGACTCAATTAATATAAATATTCTAAATGATTGTTAAAAAATGAAATAATAATCAAACTCCAGATTTGATAGTTTGAATTAGAAAAATTGTACTTGAAAACTAGAATTTTGAGGAACAACTTTTAACTCTTAAACATCATTTGTTACAATTATCTAATATTGTTTTTACCTTTCATATTTTTAAGTTCTTTCTTTCTAAGGTCTACTTGTTTCTTTTGGTCAAAAGGAAATTCTGCTTAGCCTTGAAAATTGCTGCTATTTAAAAGAATCTTTGATAACAAGGGAAAAACTTTCCTTTTTTCTCAAGAACTGCTGGAAAAGTACTACTTAATATATATTAGCTACTTATCAGAGCAAACCAGTGTATTGCTCTTCATGCTTCCTAGAAAAGTACTCAACAGATCAATCATCCAAAGGTTGTTATGATCTCTTCCTATTCCTTCTCAATAGCTGCTCTTAGAGAATAGAGCAATAATTTGGGGGTATCAAGTATATGTCAGAGCTAGATTTTATTGAAATGGGTAAAAGCTCTACTTTATCCTATGTTATATATGAAATAAAAATGTAAGGATTAAAAATGTTTAGAAAATATTAAAATTTATATGTACTTTTGAAAACTATTATTTTACCTTTCAAATTACCAGAATGGCATTATTTATAATTTTGGCATAATCTATAATATAATGACCAGTAAATAAATAATTTTATTGTTTTATTATAAAGAAATATTTTTATGATGAAATGAATTTATTTCAACTTATAAAAGTGAACTCTATTGTTATCTTTAAAAACAATAAATTGAAAATTTTGTAAACATAAAAAACAAATTGGAGTTCCAAGGGCTATTTCAAAATTTCTGCTTCTCTTCTGATGGATGATATTATCAATATTAACATAAATAAAAACAAACTTTTCAAATAAATTGTTCACAACTGCAAGACAGATGAAGTCTAATTTTAATTTTTAAATACTCCTATATCTTTTGGAATCATATTAAAAATTAATCCAAAACCATAGTAGTTTCTAAGACTGCAATCCATGCCCTACATTTACATGCTAACAAAAATATGTTAAAGTGAATCTTTTCATTTGAAAAACTTAACTTTGCTTACATGAAGTTATTCATTTGAACATATATAGAAGATACTAGAAATTCAATGGTAGAATAAATCTATAAAACAGTATCACATCACAAACTTTTGGAAAAGACACATATTTTCAACGACATCAGAAGTTACATAATGTTTAAACAATATGTCTGTATCTATGTGTATCTGTTCAATTTTTTAATTGTGGACTTTTACTTCATTACTCATCTTATTCCTCATTTCTAAAATGGTAATGATATTCATTCAAACCTATGGGTAAGGATTAATGGAGTTATCACATTTTGAATAATGCCTGGCATATAAGAAGTACTCAAGAAAGATTTGGTGCTGTAAATATTATTTATAACATGATCAAAGAGTTCTCAAATCAATAGTGAGGATGGAGTTTCTCAAATCAACATTATAATTAAATGCATGTCAACATTTAGGCTTCTTCAAACTGCTTTACATGTGAGAAAGAAATAGCTGTATTCTTTCAGTGGTGGATTTTACTTACCACATTCAGTGACTTTCCATTGTAAGGAAAATAGCATGGATTTTTGCACAAGAAAATACAACATGTCCTCAAGATCTAGCATGCCTTGTTGCATTTTCTCAAACGCACCTAATGAAGGAGAATATGATAATGTGAAAGACATTTCACGCTTTGTAAACATCTGAAAGTGGATTTTACAGGAAGGGCTGCATGTTAAATCAAAAACAGTCATTTGAATCAGCAACCACTCAGTGAGCCATTCTAGGTGGAACAAAAATCATTTTTTGAGAAAGGCTTTGCTATGACTAATGGAGAGCATTAATGTGAGAACGAAGCATTCTCTACTTTATGATATATATTTTAAAAGGTGTTACTATTATAGATAAGTGGCTCTTTTATAACTGTTGTCAATGCTGATAGGAACTTGGCCATATTCACCTAGATATGCTGCATTAGGGAAGTAATTCATGAGCTATAGGATAAAAGTTGAAATTATTTGTTTTATGAAATTTTTAAAATACGGTTTTAATAAGACATAATTTACGTGTAATAACATTTATCCATATACCATTCCATGGATTTTAAAAGTGTAAAATATATCAATGGAATTCTGTATTCTGGATATTGCACACAGTGAAATTATGCTATAGGTGGGCTTTTGTGACTGTTTTCTTAGCATAACATTTTAAATGTTTTTCTAAATATTAGCATCACTGATACTTCCTTATTTTCATTACCAAATAATATTTGGTTGTATAAATATTCCACATTTTATTTACTATTTTATTACTTATTTTATTATTACTTATTTTTTACTTATTATTTATTACTTATTTTATTATTTTTTTACTATTAAGTAATAGTTGATAGACATTTGGGTTGTTTCCATGTTGTGCCTGTTATAAATAATTTTTATTTCTTTTGGATGAACACCTAGGAGTGGAATTGCTGCATCATATCATAATTCTATGTTTAATCATTTAAGGAATTTGCAGAATATGCTCCAAAGTGACCACACAGATTTGTATGAGCACCAGCACTGTCTGAGGGATCCAATTTTCCATCCTCACCAACAGTTTTAAATCTTTTAAATGATTGTCACTGCAGTGGGTGTGAAGGAGTATTTTATTGTGTCTTTGATTTGCCTTTCCCTAATTGCTAATGATGTCAAGCATCCTCCTCTGTGCTTTTTGGTCATTTGTATATCATGTTTAGAAAAATACCTATTCAAAAAATACTTTGTCCATTTTATTAGGTTATTTTTCCTTCATTGTTGAATTAAAAAAAATTATATGTGGTACAAAAATTTTTTTAAAATAAGACACATGATATCAGTGACAAACCCTCTGAAAGGGAAATCAGGACACCACCCCATTCACAATATCCTCAAAAAAAACTTAAATTTTGGGAATCAACCTAACAAAAGAGGTTTAAAGACCTTTACAATGAAAACTACAGAACCCTAAAGAGGGAAATAGAAGAAGGCCTTAGAAGATGGAAAGGTATACCTTGTTCAAGGATAGGCAGAATTAATATCATTAAATTAGCCATACTTCCAAAAGTACTCTATAGGTTTAATGCAATGCCAATCAAAATCCCAATGGCATTCCTTGAAGAAATAGAAAGAGCAATCATGAAATTCATCTGGAAAAATAAAAGACCTAGAATAGCTAAAGCAATTCTAAGCAGGAAGAGTGAAACTGGTGGTATAGCGATACCAGATTTCAAACTATACTATAGAACAATAGTAACAAAAACAGCATGGTACTGGTACCAAAACAGGTGGGTAGACCAATGGTGCAGAATAGAGGACACAGAGACCAATCCACAAAATTACGTCTATATTAGACAAAGTTTCTAAAAGCATGCAATGGAGAAAGGATAGCATCTTCAACAAATGGTGCTGGGAGAATTGGAAATCCATATGTAACAAAATGAAATTGAATCCCTTTCTTTCACCATGCACAAAAGTTAACTCAAATTGGATCAAGGAGCTAGGAATCAAACCAGAGAGTCTGCATCTAATAGAAGAAAAAGTTGGCCCTAATTTCCATCTCGTGGGTTGGGCTCCAAATTCCTTAATAGGACACCTATAGCACAAGAGTTAAAATCAAGAATCAACAAATAGGACATATTCAAACTAAAAGTTTTTTTTCTCAGCAAGAGAAATAATAAGTGAGGTAAATAGGGAGCCTACACCCTGTGAACAAATTTTTACCTCTCACATTTCAGATAGAGTGCTAATCTTCAGAGTATACAAAGAACTCAAAAAGCTAAACAACAAAAATACAAATAACCCAATCAACAAATGGGCCAAAGATCTAAACAGACACTTCACAGAGGAGGATATACAATCAATCAACAAGTACATGAAAAAATGCTCACTATCTCTAGCAATCAGAGAAATGCAAATTAAAACCACTCTAAGATATCATCTCACTCCAGTAAAAATGGCAGCCATTATGAAGTCAAACAATAACAAGTGCTTGTGAGGATGTGGGGAAAAGGATACACTTGTACATTGCTGGTGGGACTGCAAATTTTTACAGCCAGTTTGGAGGGCAGTATGGAGATTCCTTGGAAAGCTGGGAATGGAACCACCATTTGACCCAGCTATTCCCCTTCTCAGACTATACCCAAAAGTCCTAAAAAGAGCATACTACAGGGACACAGTTACATCAATGTTCATAGCAGCACAATTCACAACAACTAGACTGTGGAACCAACCCAGATACCCTTCAACAGAAGAATGGATAAAAAAAAATGTGGCATTTATACACAATGGAGTATTACTCAGCACTAAAAAATAACAAATTCATGGCATTTGCAGGGAAATGGATGGTACTAGAACAGATTATGCTAAGCGAAGTTAGCCAATCCCTAAAAAACAAATGCCAAATGTCTTCTCTGATATAAGGGAGATGACTCAAAACAGAATAGGAAGGAAGAGCATGAGAAGAAGATTACCACAAAAAAGGAAAAGAGGTGGGAGGGAAAGGGAGGGAGAAGAGGAATTGCACGGAAAATGGAAGGAGACCCTCATGGGTTCACAAAATATATATATGATTGTGTGAGGGGGAAGGGAAGAAGAGAGAGAGAGAGAGAGAGAGCGAGAGAGAGAGAGAAGTGTCACAGTAGAGAATAGTGATGGGAGGGGAGGGGAGGAAGGGGAGATAGGGAAGGCAGCAGAATACAACTGACATTGCTGTATGTATACACATAGATGTATAACCAATGTGATCCTGCAATTTGTACACGTGGAAAAATGAGAATTCATACCCTATTTGAATCAAATGTATGATATGTCAAGATCATTGTATTGTCTTGAGAAACTAATAAAAAATAAAATAAAAAATAAGATACATGATTTGAAAATATTTTCTCCCATTTTGGGGTTTTATTCATGTTTTTGTATGTAGCACAAAAGTTTTTAATGAATTAATTTATATTTTGCTTGTGTCTTAATGTGATATTAAAAAATAAATATTTCTTAATCCAAGGTCAAGAAGACTTCTACCCAGATTCTTTTATTTCTAAGTGTTTTATATTTTTAACTTTTACATTTAGTTCTTTGATCTGATTTAATTTTTCTATATAGTTTTATGTAAAATTTAACATCATCTTTTGCATGTGGCTATCCAGGTTATGTCACGTCATTTATTAAAAACAAAAAAGACCTTTTATTTTCCCCAATAGAGGCCCTGGTATCTACACTGCTATCTGCTGTTTTGATTATTATAATTGTGTTCTCTCTCTCTCTCTCTCTCTCTCTCTCTCTCTCTCTCTCTCTCTCTCTACTGGAGGGATTGAATCCAGGGCTTCATGCATTCCAGGCAAGTGTTCTACCACTGATCTAAACTCTCAGCCCACTGAGTAGTAATTTTTAAAATGAGTACTGTGACTCTGCTAACTTAATTCTTCTGGCAGATAGTTGAAGCTATTTTAGGTCCCTTACACCTCGATATGAATTTTAATATCAGTTTATCAATATATGAAAAAAGGAAGTGGGATTTTGATAGAGATTGGATGGATCAGCAGATGAATTAGAAACAATATCCAGGCACCCATGAACACATGTTGTCTTTTCATTTATTTAGAACTTGATTCTGTTTCCTTGTTGAACCGTCTTATTATTCTGTCTATTGTTGAAGTGGGGTATGGAAGCCTCCGAAAAGCCTACTTCACCCTTCAGTTTTGTCAGGTTTTGATTTATGCGTTTTGGAACTCTGTTGCTAAACTTATGCATGTTTAAGTAATTATGATTTGCTGATGTTCTGATTAATATGCCTACAAAGTGGCTTTCTTTTTCTCTAGTAATTATGCTTTTAAGTCTATTTTGTCTAATATTAGTGTAGCCACTTCAGCTCTCTCCATAGTACATAGATTTGCACTCTTTTACTTTAAGCCTAGCTGTGTCTTTGAATTCAAAATGTGTCTCATAGGCCACATGCTGTTGTTTTATCTTTCTTATTTTTAAAAATCTATCCTGCCAATCTCTGCTCTTTAATTTCAGTGTTTAATGCATTGCATTTAATAAAATAGCCCATGAGTTAGAATTTTGCCCTACATCTTGCTTTTGTTTTTTGTGTGTCCTGTATCTCCTTTGTTTCTTTCTTCCTCCACGAATGCCTTGTTTTGTATTGAAATAATATTTTTAGCATGATATTTTTATTCTCATGTTTCCTTTACATATTTTTGAGATACTTTCTAAATGGTTGTCCTGGGGATCATAATTTTAAGGTTGTATAGTTTGGATTAATAGCAGCTTAGTTTTAACTCCACTATGGCTTTGTACCTTCCCCACTCTTTTGTATCATGTTATCATAAAAACTACATCTCCATAAGTTATTAGCCAATTCATATGATTTTATGATTTTTACCTTATGTAGTTGTCTTTAAAATGAGCTAAGAAAAGTCTTTTAAAAATATATATATATATTTATTATTTTTATGTGCCTATTAAATTAGTTTTATTGTTTTAATCTCTTCCTGTGGATTTAAGTTCAAGGAATGCGTCTTTTCTTTTTTCACCTATATGACTCCATTTGTATATCTTTTAGGGTATTATGCTGCCAATGAAGTTTTTAAGTAAAATTCTCCTTCATTTTGTAGGGTTGTTTCATTGGATATAGAATTCTTGGTCTTTTTCTCTCAACATGTTGAATTTGTCTTCTTAAGATTTAGGGTGGAAGCCATAGTTTTACAAGAAGATAAATTAACCATAAAAAGGAGTTATTTTTGGAACTTCCATTCTTCTTTATTAATATGTACATCTATCCTTATTTCAGTTTCACTTTTCCTTGATTGGTGTAGATTATAGTTCCTTTTGATATCAGGAAGCCTCAATTTGACAATATCATTCTTTCAGAAGATTGTATGGCTAATTTTTAATTATTGTAATTTCAATTTCATTTCTAGAAAAGTGATATATAGCTGTGGTATAAAATGTCAGAAATACATAATTAGTATATATGGCTTTTATTTATCATTTTAGATTCTATCTTTGTAATCCTTCTAGAGAAACTTAACATTTAAATTTATTATAGCCATCCAAACATACAGAATCACAAGCATTTTCTTTCTTTTATGCACATACAATGTATATGGGTAAATATGGAGATAAATGTAAACATCTTTAGATATAGGCTTTCCTCTTTCTCTACATATATGCACTTCTTAATTTTTGTACACACCCCAATTATATTTTGTTTATATTTGGATTCAATGTTTAAATTTTATGACTGTTTTAAAATTATTTACACCTAAATTATTTTTGTACAATATTCATTTTTTAATATATATATATACACACACACACACACACATATATATAACATTTCATACTTACAGATAAAACATGTTTTTCTGCTTCAATGTTCTATTCATTGAACATTAAAATTAAGAATCCATCCTAATCTCTCTGAAATACATGCAATTTTTTCCAATATGCATCTTGTTCACATGTTCATTTTTTATCATAAAGATCTAATTCACAAGAGTCTTCCACCTGGCACTTATATCTGTAACAATGTGCCCCTACTTAATGCATTCTAGGAATCTAGTATTAAATGCCATTTCTCCATTTTCATTTCTCACACATTGTATGACATTTCTGTTTCTCCCTAGAAGTTGTTATCCCCAGAATTGGTGAGTTTATTGTTTGGTATTGTCATTTTCTTATTTATTCTGATGGACATTCAGTGTCCTTTTCCTTTGAAAAGCTTTGTTCTGAATTTTTTTCTTTGATTATATCTTGGATAATATCTTTACTTCCCTCTTCTTGCTTGAGGAAACTCTTGTTTTAGGACATTAATATTAGGTAAATCCTTTAATTTTCTTAACCCTCCAACAACTTTTACAGTTTGTTTTTTGCTATTCAACCCTACTGAGCTTTCCTCAAGTTTAGCACGTGAGTCTTGTTGATTTTTCTGCTATCATAGTTAATTTAACATGCATATACTCTTGTAACTAATTACAGGAAGAATTCTTGGAAAAATTATAATATAGTGTTTTATTTTAGAGGCACTATGTTGTTTTTTCTTCCAATAACTCTAAATGTATAAGTTATTTATTTTTCAGTTTACCTTCTCTCTTTGAAATGTCATAGTTTTCACTTAGTATTATTTTTATTTATTCTCATTTTGCTCTGCTTTTCCCCTTCAAAACCTTCCTCAAAACCTGGAGGGTTTTGGTCCTCGGTTTATATTTAAGAATGGGATAATGAAACAGCAAAAACAAATGTGAACTTTGAGTGTAAGGGAGAGGCTCATCGAAGGATGAACTTTTGTATAAAGAATTTGGGAAAGTTTATA
Source organism: Ictidomys tridecemlineatus (assembly GCF_052094955.1). Lineage (NCBI taxonomy): Eukaryota > Metazoa > Chordata > Mammalia > Rodentia > Sciuridae > Ictidomys > Ictidomys tridecemlineatus. The sequence continues at coordinate 37,360,118 of NC_135490.1, forward strand.
CCATTGTGTTTTACAAATCACAACTGGAACTATCTGTATTTTCTCTTGGACACGCTAATTTATTAAAGTTAAATAATTTTTCTTCTAGTATGGGGTCCTGAGTGTGGCTTCAGATACTCACTGTCCACAGGAATAATTAACTAAGTCCTCCTCAAATCTCTAACCCATCTGGCTCCAGCCCTTGAGAGAATACATCTCCAATCTTCCATGGATAGAGTTTGGTACTAGATGTCTATGAAGGAGGATAGAGATTGAGAACTCTAACATTCTTCAGAAATTTTTGAAATATTCAACTTGTTCAATTCAATGAATATTCTGTGTCCAAGGTAAGGGCTCTTCCATTGTCTAAGACCTGCTGTGATGTGAAATGGACTTGGCCAGCATCCTGGATTTCCACCTCCTCTTTTCCATTTGTTTCAACTTCTTCAGGCTTGCCAAATAAGTTACTATTTCCAACTGTTATTGTTTTATATGTTTTATTTTTTGTACCTTCTTTCTTTCTGTCCTTATAAGGTTATTTTTTCCACATTTTTGTTATAATTTCAGTAAGCTTTGATGGCTCAAAGGTAATGTGTGAGTCCAATCTGTGTTTATTACAAGTTCCTCACACTAGTATTTAACCATTCAAAAATATTTGCTATCATGCATTGAACTATTGAATTGGAATATCTTTAACTAGTAATCTAGGAAGAAGACACATGCAACTAAAATATTAGTTTATCTACAATTACTATTATTAGGAATAATACTGTTATCGTAAGTGAGCTGGATGTGGTTCAAGGTGATTTAAAAATATTTAATAATTTGCCCAGATGGTAACAAAGGTTTAGCATCATATTACTCATATTACTTAAAACCTCTCTGCCTCAGTTTTCCCATTTGTATGTCTGGAGTTATTAGTATTTCCTGTATTAAATGACTTTTAGTGATTATTACAAACTTCCAAAAGTTAATAAACTTAGGGAAACCAAACAATGTCTGATAAAGATAGAACACACATTCATTAAAAAAGAACAAAATACATTAGGATTGTTTGTTTTATTGGTTGTGGAGAGAGGTGACAGGGACTGGGAGGCCAGGGTCTGTGACTGGGGTCCCTGATGACTTCATGGCTGTGGCATACTTGGTGACTGGGAAAGTTTCTGTGCAAAGGCATAGGATGCCTGGTTTTACTATGGAGATGTCCTCCATGCTAGAGTTTAATCAGCCTCGACCTTATTCTCAGGCACAGCAGCTCCTGGGAATGAAGGAACTTCCTCGCTAAGATAACAGCATTGTTTCACTGGTTCTGCTGCTCCTGAATCTGCCCACAAATTAGTAACTTTAAACAATAGACTTTCTTGAGAGCTGCAGGATGCTCCTAACATTGCACATTGCAACTGTAGAATGTAACTGAGGAAATAGCTGCATACTGTTGCTAACTCTGTACCTTTGATGAATACAAAGAATGATGCTTGCATAGTCTTTAATCTGATTTAGAGACATATATAATAAAGACTGCTGGTGTAATTCTTTAGACCTGCTTCTACATCAGAGAGCAGCACTCCATCCAACCCCATCTTTATCTTCAAGATCTGTGTGGGTTGATTCTTTATTTCTTCCAATCTCCTATCGCCCCCAGCGGAACCTGCTAGTTTGGCCACACTGGTAGCAGCAATTGGTATTAAGTTCTTTATATATTCTGGAAATTAATGCTCTATCTTAAGTGCAGGTGGCAAAGATTTTTCTCTCATTCTGTAGACTGTCCCTTCACTATCTTAATTGTTTCTGTTGCTGTGTAGAAGCTTTTTAGTTTGATACTGTCTCATTTATTGATTCTTGGTTTTACTTCTTGCGTTTTAGGAGTGTTGTTGAGGAAGTCAGTTCTTAAGCTGACATAATGGAGTGTTAGGCTGACATATGGATGATCAACAAATAAATGAAAAAATGTACAACATCTCCAGCAATTAAAGAAATGAAAATTAAAACTATGTTGATATTCCATCTCACTCCAATCAGAATGGCAATTATCAAGAATACAAGTAACAATAAATGTTGATGAGGATGTGGGATAAAAGGCACACTCATACATTGCTGGTGGAACTGCAAATTGGTGCAGCCACTCTGGAAAGAAGTATAAAAATTTCTCAGAAAATGTTGATTGGAACTAACATTTGACCTCGTTATCCTACTCCTTGGAATATACCCAAAGGACTTAAAATCAGCATACCACAGTGACACAGCCACATCAATGTTTATAGAAGCTCAATTTACAATAGTAAGCTATGGTACCAAACTATGTGCCCTCAAGATATAAACAAATAAAAAATATGGTATATATACACATAATAGAATATTACTCAGACACAAAAAAGAATAACTTTATGACTTTTGCCAGTAAATGGATGGATCTGGGAACTATCATGTTAAGTGAAATAAGCCAATTCCATAAAACCAAAGGTTAAATGTTCTCTTTGATTTGTCAATGCTAACACACGATGGAGGCAGAGGGCAAGTAGTAAAATTCAGTGGATTAGACAAAGGCGAAGTGAATAGAAGGGAGAGATGATAGGCATAAGAAAGATAGTATAATGACTCTAACATAATTTTCCTATGTTCATATATGAATACACCACCAGTAAAACTCCAATCATATACAATCACAAGAAAGGGATACTAATTAGTATAAGTCATAGACCATGTATGTATAATGTATCAGAATATACTCTACTGTCATGTATATTAAAAAGAACAAATAAAAATTTTCATAAAGAAAAAAATAGAACAAATAGAAACACAAATACACAAGTCCTACTGAGACCCCTGGGAAAACCATTTTATAGTAACCTAAAGAATAAAAGCACTCATACCTTCTCCTCAATACTGCTACTCATTCAATGTGTTTGAAAAGATTGAATTCAACATTTCCTATCTCTTTTCTCTTGCCTCCTTATTAACCTCATCATATCAATTATTTTATTTATATTTTAACATATAGGTATCACTTTCATTTAATCAATAAGAAACTGAAGCCCTAAGATGTTATGTGGCTGGTTCAGTATCACAAAGAGAAAACAGGATATGCATTTGTAATATTGAGATCAATTATTATTATTTAAGTATTTAACTGTAGAAAACAACCTAAAAATCACCAATACTTAGGGAAAACTAACATTGTTTTAAATGCATCAAACATGATAAAAATAATCAGAAGCAGAAAAGACATAAGGAGGGAAAATGAAACCATTAGAAGAAATTACCTACCTACAGTTGGGGTAATTAACTGAAAAACTTGCAGAACTTAAGGAAGTTAGACAAATATTACATTAACATGTACAAACAAATAATTTCTTCTATTAGAACAAATTAATTGGGTAACATAATGAAACATTATCCCACTCACTAGAGGAATCAAGATTTTTTAAAAAATGACAATAAGCCTAACATAAAACATACCAGATAATAGAAAAAATTATGAGCACTACAAAAATCATATACATTATTGAAAGGAAAACTAACAAAAGACATTCCAAAATTCTTGGATAAATAGAGAAACAACTATTTTCTAGTTGAGAAGAAACTGTCACATCTTTACAAATTAAAATATAAATTCAGTGCAAAATGAAGGTGAAGTCCCAACAGAATATTTTATGGAACTTGACAAGCTGATTCTAACACTTATTCAGAAAATAACAAAAAGTAATGATTTTTAAAGCAGTCCAGTGAGTGAGTAATGACCCTACACGTTATTAGATTATACTCCAATAATTGAAGCAGTCTGCTTAGGTGCATAAATGTAGAAGTAGATCAAAACAATAGAACTTAAAAAAGAAATAGCAAACAAAGAAATTTCAACTAAAAGGTTTCTAAGAACTTTTTGAACCCCCTGAAGTATGTGTGCCTTGGCAGTTCAGAAGTTACATAGAAGAACTTATTTATTATTGGAAGAGCACAAAACTCAAAGAAATAGCTTCTTGTCTTGACATTTAATACTAGTGACCCTGAATTGGTCATGTAACTTCTTAGTTCTACTAGTTTTATTGAAAAATAAGAATCAATTTTTTAAAGTCTAGAGGTTTTTTTTCCAAATTTTTAATGTTTTAGGCAGATCAAATAAAATCTTCTATTACAATATTTTAGGATACAAAATATTAACTTCTCATATAAACAAGAAAACTGGGAGTGCATGAGAAGAAGTAATGATGCTATAGGAGATCATTGGCATTTGCAAGGTAAAAGTAGTTACATTTTTGTAAGCTTCCTAATCTATAAATAGTGGTATGAAGTTAATTTTTTTTCCAAATATGCAAGTTATTTATATATACTATTTGGGAGAGTAAAGGTAAGGCAGTTAAGAGCATATTAAGGGGCATATTAAGATTGAGACTTCTTTGGGACAACAAAGTAAAATGTTGAGAAAGAAAGTGGATATACCACTTTAAATTTAGAGATGAAATACAGTCTGAAGATATGACATTTAGGATTTATTAATATATAAGTTGGGATCGGAAGAAAACATCTAGGAAGTGAGTGTCAATAGAGAAGGAAAGATGTTGGAGGTCAGAGATGTAATATTTAGAAGTTGAGAGGGAAGAGATGAACCAGCAAAGAGGAAACTAATTATCCCTTAAGGTGAGAGGTAAATCAAGGAGTTGTGGATTCCAGAAAGACAAATTTAAAAAAATGGTTTCATAAGGGAGATCAGTAGAGTCTAAATTGGAGGACCAAGTGGGAGAAAAGATGAGAGAAAAAGGGGAACAACTGGGTAATTAAGTTGACCAAATTCTGCTCTGCATTTATATATATGGATATATCACAATGCATTCCAATTTTATATATAATCATAATGAATAAATAAGTAAGTAAATAAATAAATAAAAGATCAATATAATAGAGGAAGGGGACCAGGGGAGAAAGAAGGAGAGGGACAAAGGAAGTAATGGGGATTGAAATGGAACAAACTGTTCTATGATTTCACTGTGACCAAAATCATTGCTGAGTCAACTGTTGCTTTTACCACTTATGACTTGGATAAGATAATGAGGCCAAAAAAGATATTGACCTAGAAGAAGGCACTTTGATATGCTCACCCTTACAATTGAGGATGCTATATTTAAGATCCAGTTTACAGCTATACACACTCACTTTAGTGGGTAATCTAATTATTGATCACATTATCACCAAGTTCAAGTGTAAATTGCAAGAGAGCATCTCTGACACAGCAATGATTCTCACTTCTGTGCAGCATATTAACATGTAAACATATTTACATTCAGACTGCTATTGAGACCGATTTCCCCTCTGCATAAATCTATGCATTTTGTAGATTTCAAAACTGATTTGAACACTGGGACCAGGGACTTTATTTAAAGAAGGCTTCCTACTTGACACATCATAGAGACAGGGTATTTTGCACATTCAGAAATTTCTGCAGGACTTCTTTGAAGGCAAATAATTAAACAAGGGCATAAATCCTAATAAGATCTGTGGATAGATCAGCTGGTCAGGAAGCTGTGTTGTCAGCGGATAAATAAGATAATGTTAGACTTTTCTGTCTCTGGGTGTCACTCATCCTTCTCTTGGTACTAAAATTAATAATGAAGATGTAGTTGCTCTGATTAAGCATAATGTCCCGTTTTTTCACCAAGAGAGACAGGCTTTTACTTTCCACCTGACACCCATTTGGATTTGTGAAGATGAAGAAACAAGGATGAAGGGTAAACCATGTTTTGGAAAGTTGGACATCTCAGGCTTCATTTCTCATAACCCACATGGCAGTCTGCAGATTGAAATCACTCTTGATGCTAATACCTGTGGCAACCTTAAAGTGTCTATTGAGGATCACAGCACAGGAAATAAATCAAGAATTATAATCACTACTGACAAAGTCGGCTGGAGTAGGTAAAACATTGAGTGGATGAATAATCAAGGAGGTTGAGAAGTACAGCCACTAAAGATGAGAAGCACAGAGATGAGGTGACTTCCAAGCCCTGATTGAATCTTACATATTCAATATGAAGGCCACAGGGCAAAATGTGAACTCTCAAGGAAAGAGCAATGATGAGAATCAGGAAAAGATGTTTGACAAATGCACTAAATTATCAACTCTCTGGACAAATATCAAACTTCAGCGAAGGATGAATATTAACACGAGAATGACCCGATAAAGGTCTGCAAACCTGTGATTATCAAGCAGTTTCAAATTCAGAGAATAGGTCAGGAAAGATATTTAGCAGTTTCCTTGGGAACAGAGCTCCTTCTAGTTAACTCTCTGGATCCTTTATTGATGATGACACGACAGTGTGAAAGTAGTTCTGGGAACGAGGAAATTTAGGAAGAGCAAAAAGCAGATTTATCTTTGCTTTTGAAAATAATAACATATATTTTAGGTTGGAAAAATAAATGCTTTCTACAAGCATTCCTGCAACATAATTTAATTTTTAAGAACAGCAATTACTGAGATTAAGTTATTAAAGAGAGTTAAATCAAGTTAAATACCTGACTAGAAACTAACATGATAAATGGATGTAATGTTTTTTTTTTCTTTTTAAGTATCAAGGAATAAAACACATACTGTTTGATACTTTCTAAAAACTATCAAGCAACATGAATATGAAATTTACTCTTTTTAAGTATTAAAGAACACAATAATGCATCCCATTTATTTGGTAGTTATTTATGGCCATCAGGTTTTGGGCTTTAAAGCATCACTTAGTTTAGTCTTAACAACCTGAAGAGCTGGCTTCAAGTATGATTTCTATTTTTGAGGTGAGCACACTAATACAAAGATTATGTGGTGCTTGATGAAAGTAACAGCTAAGAAGGATTAGTTTTATTTTTTAATTAATTTTCATTTATTTTTAATTGACATATGAATATTGTACATTTTTATGGGGTATGAAATGTTAGCTTTAGAACATAAAATCAGGCCTCTTCATTTCCAAGTGTATACTTAATCAATTTTCTTCATTATTTCTTTTTATATCATAACATACTTAAAAGGAGTTTTCCATAGTGTGCTGTTATTTAAAAACAGATGTTACATGATGAACATTACTATTATGGTTTGGATCTCAGGGGTGCCCCCAAAAGCTCCTGTATTGATGCAGGAATGTTCAGAAATAAAATGGATGGATTATGAGAGCCATAACCCAATCAACCATCCTAGATTATATGGACTTAATGGATGGTATTGTAAGCAGGTGGCATGTGGTTGGAGGTGGGTCTCTGGGGGCATCCCCTAGAAGAATTCATTTTTCCCTGTGGCCCCTTCTCCTCATTCTCTGCTTCCCAGTTACTATAAGCTGAGTAGCTTTCCTCTGTCACACACGGTGATGCTTCACTTCATCTCAGTCCTAGAGCAATGGAACTGGTGGACCATGAACTGAACATCAGCAACCTGAGTCAAAAACTTTTCTTCCTCTAAATGGTTCTTGTCTGGTATTTTGGTCGCAGGGACAAAAAACGGATACAATCGCATTTACATAACATAAACATCTGCCATTTTTTAGATAATAAAATTGCTTACAAATCTTCAGTAGATTCATCTATGATAGTACTACTAACTACAATATAATCAAACCGATAGGCAATCACGGTTCCCTCTAAATTATTAAAAATCAAAATATCATCTTTTATACTAATGTTCTTTAAAAAGTGAGTCATGTCACATTCAAATGTACTTTATGATGACATAACCCTTATAATTTTTCAAGACATTCTTGAGAAACAGACAAGACTGAAATTAGATTTTTCCAGCAGCTCCATCCTATCTTAGGCTTGTAAGTGAAATCAAAATCATTAAATAAGTTCATGTTTCTACTGTTATTTGGAAAGACATTTTTTGTTGTTTTAATTTTTTAAAATTTTTAGTATGGCACAATATCACAGGATTAGTAAAAACGCCATGGTGAATAAAATGTTTGGAAATAATAAAAAAGATGCTCTGAATCTTAGGGAGGATTCACAGGACAATCGAGGGGCTGTCTTTTGGATAAGATTTGTAATTGAGGTCTGAACACTCTTCATTAAATAACTCTCATCAGCTATTGAACAATGTTGTCACTATTTTCATACATTTACCTAAAAAAACTATGTGTATGGATGATAATATAATATCTGTCATGAGAGACATATCCTTTAGGTCACATTAAGATTAACACTCGAAATAATAAATCTACCAAGAGATGCAATTTACATGCCCAATACCTTGGGCATTATGCAGTTTTCTTTTTTCCTATGTTCTTGGATGTGAAATTAAAGTGCAAAGATATTTCCAATAAATAAGTAAACACTGCATAATGAAAACTCAAAATGTTATTTCATGTCTCGGGATTATTTTATGAAAAAACTACCAGAAACTACACAAAATTCTCAGATAAAATCATTCACTGCAAATATCAGTTATTACTAATGCAATGAAAATATTCTGGATTAAAAGATGATAATGATTGCTAGAGCTGTAGAAAATCGATGTATATATGCAATTTAAATGTAAATAGGGCACACACTTGGGACCTGTCCAGGGATACTGACTTTGTGAAAATCTGTCACTGGCTTTAAAGAAAATATGCTAGATATGGTAATGGTGAAGGTATCATCCAAGCATTTGATTTTAGGCTTTTCACAATCTATTAATTCTGAATATGGTTTAGCAAAGGAAAATGGTAATAATATCAGTATTAATGCTAATGAGGGTTTCTTTAAAGGTGACAAAAATTGCTTGAGGTTGAAAGTCTTGCTTTGTGGGTATGGCAATTAATTTATTTGAAATTACAAGACAGATTTTCTGGTAACACTAAGGACTCATATTGAATCTTTGGAAAATAAAACTTTTATTTTATTAAAATAAAAGTTTTTTAAGGGCTATTCTCTTTCACTTAGTTACCATGCATATCAATTTATTTATCTTCTAGACTTAAATGTTTTAAAATTATCTGCATTTGAAAAGATATGCTTATTGATTATATCAAGTTTTGATTAATTCTACTTAATTTCATATTTGTGTTCATACTCATCCGATTCATTTTTGAATGGCTTCCTTTTTTTTTCTTAGAACTTAGAAAGGTTTTTTTTAATTATCTGGGCAAATAAAATAATAATATATAATTTTAATAAAATTAAGTATCACAGTTGTATTATCATTGGTTTTCAAAATTTCCCTAAAGAAGGGTCTGTCTCACACATGTAAATCCATCAGTATTGGGATTATGCCTACTTAATGGATCATAAGGTCTTACAGACTCAGACCTTATTTCTTAAAGGCTAATCAGTACTCTACAATAAGTGTCTCTATCAACCAGACTTTATATCTGTGGGAAATTTCAGAATGTAGAAAAAAACATGTAGCAGTAAAATAATATCATTTTTTCCTTTCTACTTAATAGTAATTTGTTTCATAAACTTAAAAGATAGCATCTTTAATGAATCAAAATGCACTCTGCTGTCATGTACAACTATTTATAACAAAAAAGTTTTCAACTGCTATAGAAGAAATATACAGATAAGCAAGAGAAAAAGGCTATAATAATCTAAATTCTTAAAATTTTTATTGCAATGAAATTTAAATACCTCATATGCAAAGACCTTAATGTTCATTTGGCTAAGTTTAGATAAATATATAAAATCATGCAATCAGCACTCCAATCAAGAAGCAGAGCATTTTATCACCAGAGAAAGGTCCTTAATGCCCCCACTTGTCAATTTCCATCAAAGCAGCCATAGCTTTGATTTTTCTCACCACAGATTTGTTTTGCTGATTCTTACCTTCATTCAATAAGCATCAAAAATATAAGGCAATTGCTTTGAAAATAAGTTTTGTAGTTCCATTTGTCCATATTACTGAGAAATATTCCCTTGTATGAAGTACAACTATTTCTAGATAATCTTCTATTTATCAATTTTGCAACCACTTTTAAAAACATGAATAAAACTACTATAAACAGTCTTGAACGAGTTTTTTTTTTTTGAGTATCTGTATATTACTTCCTTTTGTATCAGTACCTAGGAATAAAATTGTAGGATCACAAACTAGGTATATATTTAACCATAAGAGACTGCTTGCTTTCTACAGTGATTTTACCATATTATTTTCTCACCAGGAAAGTGTGAGAGTACCTGCTGCTTTGTATTCACACAAGCTTTTGGGGTTTTTAGACATTAGTCTTTAGTTATACTAGTAAGTGTAATATGATGTATTTACAGATTAATTCTTTGTTTGGACATTTTTAGAACAACCCACTTTAGGTTGCTATTGTGATCAGCTAGAAATATGAAATTTTATCATATCATATTGGTTTAAAAGTTTAAAGTGATAGCTAGACTTTATATTATGAATACTTTATGAAGATTTTAAATTCAAAGAATTTAAAAATTTATGTAAATAAATTTTAGGAAAATATTTAAGGACAAAAAACAACAAGGAAATTAAATGAAGTAGAAACAATTGTACCCTGACTTTGAGGACATTTCCATAAATTGTGGTCTTGATAGACCAGAATTGAGGAGTAAGCATGAATCAAACATTTCTGAAACAACATGAAATATAAGCCAAAGATCAGATGGGAAAAGGAAGGAACTGCAGAATGAAATTGACAGAATTATGCTATGTACCTATATGAATAAACCACAGTGAATTCCACCTTTATGTATTTCTGTAAAGCACCAATTTAGAAAAAAAAAAGTAAAGAAGTAGAAGAAAGACCAGAGGAAGGGAAAAATGGGGTGAGAGGAGTGCTGAGAAAAAGGAAGTACTAGGAACTACAGTGAAGCAAATTATATTCTAAGCATGTTCATCAAAATGAACCTTTATGTTATGTATAATTCACTAATAAAAATTATAAATAAATAAAATAAAAATATAAACCAAGATCAGAAAATTCAGCATTCATATATGAAGAATTTCCTAAGTCCAGGAGAACTACTCTAGATGGATGCTGGTGGACAAGAAAAATGAAACAGAAGTGGGCCTGGCATTCTGAACTTGAGGTCTGGCCTGAGATGCTAAATATTGCAAAAGCTAAGTGAACTGTGAGCACAACACAGGATATTAACAGTTGACTAAAACGTGTTGTGAATAACTCACTTCCCCGCTTCGCCCCGAATGAGTATAGAAGAGAATAAATCAGCCTCTCAGCCTTTGCCATCTATTGTAGAAAAAAAGTAGGAGTATCTTCAATACTCAGAGAAGCGAATATATCTAAAATATATTTTCTACAAGAAAAAGGAAAGGAATGAGAATGAGAAGAAGTTATTGTTCAGAAATCATCTGAATTACACAAGCTTCAAAAGAAACCCTTCTTACCGCTATCAAGAAGAATGAAAAAATGGTCTGAGACATATTGAGAGTCTGAATTGCCTATTAAAAATAACAGGTGGGCTGGGGTTATAGCTCAATTGGCAAAGTGCTTGCTTTGCATTCTCAAGGCCCTGGGATCGATCCCCAGCACCACCAAAAAGAAAAAAAAAAAAAAGCATGACTTTTTGGGGGCAGGGATTGTGGCTCAGCGGTAGAGTGCTCGCCCGGGGTTCGATCCTCAGCATCACATAAAAATAAATGAGTGAAATAAAGGTATTGTGTCCAACTACAAGTTAAAAAAAAATAAATATTTTAAAAAATAAAAAATAAAATAATAGGCATTATAGGAAAATTAAAGGAGGAAAAGAAAAAAGTTTAAAGGTAATAAGAGGGCTATTATACATAAAATCAAGAGGACTGATCATGCAAAAAATCTAGTGGTTTATCAATAAACCCAGAGAAGAGCCAAAAGAGTGAACTATGTCCTAAATTATGAGATTTAGTTTCTGTTACCTGTCTGATCTCACCTTCTATGAGTCTAGTATTTTCTCTTTTTTTTTTTCCTGATTTGTTAACTATGCTCTCGCCTCAGTGTATTTACATGCTGTTCATTCTGCCTCAGATACCCTCTTGCTGGATAATCCCACTGCTGAGTTCCCCATTCTTACCAATTTTCACTCAGATTTTTTCCTTCGTTATTTCTTAAAAATCTCTAGAAATCACAGGCATCCCACATACATGCCATTTTAATTTTGCCTTAGTTCTTACCACTGTCTAGTAGACTTAATATTTTATTTTTAAACTTTTTTTTATTATCTGATGGAACCACAGTGTCTACGAGGGTAGCAATTTTCATCCTTAGTTCCTAGAAGTAAATCTGACACACAGTACGTATTCATTAAATAATTATCAAGGAGTGGATCAATAATAATACAAGGACCCTAAACATGAATAGTAAAAACTAGAAATAATTAACTCACTCATTGGAATGTTTCTACATTCAAATATGCTTTTTGTTCTAACATTTCTTCCTCTTGCTCTATGAATCATACTCTGAAAGGAATTACGCTCTTACTAGGGGTGCTTTCATAGTAATTCCAAGCAGCAAAATTCCCGAATCATGGTCACTTCTTCCTAACCTTAAAACTGTTTGAGAAGCACTGGAAGTGTGTTCTCCTCCAAAATATCAAGGTCCAGGCATTGTAGACATTATTAAAATAACTAAGAATATGTCCTAAATTTGTAATAATAACATTTTATATTGTTAGACACTGAAAGTATTCATTATGTATGGTTTACTTGGAAACTATAGCAGCAGTTAAATGCATTCGAAATTGTGTCTCATTTTATTTTTTCTCAAGCCAACTGTGTCATCCTCCACAAACTTATTCTAATCTCTCGTCATTGTATTTGTGACTGTGCATGTGTGGCACAGAGAAAGAAGGAGAGAGAAAGACAGGTTGAGAAGAAACCACACGCTACCAGTTGCAGTTTGTTCTTACAAGATTTTGTTCTCTAAGAAGCTAGTAGCATATCTCTAGGAAATCAAACATTTAAGGTTAGTTATTCAAGGGACTACTTTCAATTCTAAAATGTTAAGTATTCATATATATCTAAAATGTTTGGCCTGGCATTGAAAGCCCACAAAGCAGGAGAAAAGAAGTTGAAGAGCAAGACTACTTATGGGTCACTCCTACTGTTTAAAGATTATTATTCTTTTGTACATTATGATGGTGGAATGTGATGATCATTATTATCCAAAGTATCTGTATGAAGACACAAATCGGTGTGAATATACTTTGTATACAACAAGAGATACAAAAAATTGTGCTCTATATGTGTAATAAGAATTGTAATGCATTTCACTGTCATATATAAATAAAAAAATTTACACAGATATATATAAGTGAGATCATATATTGAAGAAAGAAAGAAATTTTAAAGTAGGAAAATAATCTTCAAACAAAGCATTTGCAAAATAGTAAACAGGTATTGTAGTTTGAAGAGTTCATTTTAAATGCTCAGTAACTTAAATGTATGAAATTTCAAAAAGAAATTTTCAGAAGACCATCTGAGTAACTAACATTGAAAGTTTTATTTCTTACAATTAAGTTAACAGCTTCACAGAGAACATGACCTTGTAAAAATAAATTGCAATGGATGGTATCAATCTCTCTCTCTCTCTCTCTCTCTCTCTCTCTCTCTCTCTCTCACACACACACACACACACACACACACACTGAGAGACTGACCAACAAATACAAGAATGAAACACGAATAGGTTATATGGAAACTTCTTTCTTAGTACAATCCTTAAAATTTATTCTTAAGCACATACAAGAATATAATATGTGACTTTCTGTATTACATTTACTAAAAAAAAAATCTCTAATGCAAAATGAGATAAAAACTTCTTACTGAGTGGTGGTATCAAATAAGATGGAATAATTTTCAAATAGCAGAAAGACCTAACACATCATAGTTTAAATACTATGGAGAATTTATTGGTTCAGAAAACTGACAAGTCCAGAGGTTATTGTAAGCTTCAAATGTGGATTAATTTGGTCTCCAGTGGCTCAGTTTCTTTGATATTTTCTTGTCTGATTCTCTTTATTCCAATAGCATCTTCAGTCTACTTTCCCCACTGATGTAAAAGCCTGCAGCATTAGAGAAAAGTCTGGGTAGGTTAAATAGGTCCAAATAATTGAGTACCTTGAAAAGAACTTTGGATTGTATAATAGGTGTCAAGCATAGTACCATTACCAAAGCAGCAATCAAATAATGTTATCCTTGTTGCTTTTATTTAATGTAAGAAGAAAAATTTGAAATATACATATTCTGTGCAATGTTTTCTTGAACATTTATACACATTCGTGTATTTTGGAGTTATATATATGTGTGTGTATATATATACACGCAGTGTATTAAATTCTCTTTACACAGCTTAACAATATTTATTGATGTGGATAGTAAATTTTCCAGCTGCATGCTGAGCATGGTGATTAAGTATGTAAGCCAAATTGTAAATTACTGTTTTCTAAGTTACAAAACATATATTCTCTTTTTCTTCCTGTAAAATGCTTATACAACAGTTGTTATATAGCATAGAGCCTTATGAACCCTCTCTCTCTCTCTTTCTCTCTCTCTCTCTTTATCTTGCATAGAACATTATAATTAAAGAATTATATTTCAGCTTCGGAGACTACCTAAATGTTAAATTATCTTTTTAATTTCTGACTGAACCAAATCTCTGTAAGAGCAGTGACTTTTACCCTTAGCTCCTAGAAGTGTATCCAGCATGTCCTAGTGCCTCATTAATGATTATTAACAATAATAAAAGGACCCTAAACATGAATTGTCAGAACTGGACTGAATTAATTCACTAGGTGAAATGTTTTTGCATTCAAATGTGCCTTCTTTCTAACACCCTTTGTCTTGCTCTATGAACCTTATTTGAAAGAGATGATTGAGTTATATTTTTATACTGTGGTGCGTTCTCCACATCCTCTTATTATGAGTCATAAGTGCCAGTTCACAACCTCTGACATATACAGAGAAATTGAATTAAAAATGGCTGAAATTTACCTTAACAAAACGTTTCTATTCCAAAGAAGAAACTTATGCAGAATGTGAGTTGATCAGTTTTAGAAGGAACTTGTAAAGTACATAGTTCTACAACTTCATTAAGATGAGAAGATTGCGGTGTAGACCACATGCGACATTTCTGAAATGGCCCAGCTAAAATGCTTACTCAAGATTTAACCTCAGTTTTTAACTCAAAATCCTGTGTTGTTTTTTTTTTTCCACTCTGTAGTTCTGCACATTAGACAGCAAATGTAGATTCCAATGAGTTCAGTGAAATAAGTATCCACATTGTCCACTACAACTTTTATTGAATACAAAGTTCTTCACGACTTATTCAGACGTTCTGTGTGTAATCCCACAGAGCTGAAGGGGATATGAATTTTGTTAAGAAGTTAAAAATAGCTATGATTAGCAAGAGCCTTGGAATCCAGCATCCAGGACCAGAGCAGCTCATTAGGAGACCACACACCAGGAGGATTACTGACATTTCTTCCTCATATTCTAGGGCTTAGGCCTGTCGCACTTCCCAAAGTTGCTAGGGAACAGCTACATCAAAACAAAGCTGGCCTGACCATAAATAGCTCCACAGATAGTAACAGTCACTTATTAATAATAACCAAAGTAGGGAAAACACAAAATGTCTTTCCCAAAACTTAAATTTAATATCTTTTTAAAAACAGAATTACTAGTTTAATTGCTTGTGAGAGAAATATTGTCTACTAGAACTTTAATTTTATTTTATTTTTTCAACTACTTTAGAAATATATTATATAGAGTAATTGCACTAATTGCAGTCCCAACAGCAATGTATGAATATACCATTTTCACCACATCCTCACCAACATCTACTGTTACTTGTATTCTTCATTGTTGCCATTCTGATTGGAGTGTGATGAAATCTCAGTGTTGTTTTAATTTGTATTTCTCTAATTGCTAGAGATGTTGAACATTTTTTCATATATGAAAAATTATTATATATTCTCCTTTGAAGTGCCTGTTCAGTTCCTTTGCCCATATGTTGACTGGGTTATTTTATGTGGGAGTTGTTTTAGTTCTTTACATTTCTTGGAGATTAATGTTCTATCTGAGGTATAGATGGCAAACATTTTCTCCCATTTTCTAGGCTCTCTCTTTATGCTCTTGAAAGTTTCCTTTGCTGTGAAGAAGCTTTTGAGTTTGATACCATCCCATTTATTGATTCTTAAAAATCTAGGAATGGAACCACAATTTGACCCAGTTATCTCACTCCTCAGTATATATCCAAAGGAGTTAAAATCAGCTTACTACAGAGACATAGCCACATCAATGTTTATAGCAGCTCAATTCATAATAGCTAAACTACTGAATCAACCTAGGTGCCCTTCAACAGATGAATGAATGAAGAAAATATGGTATATATACTCAATGGAATATAACTCAGCCATAATAAGAATGACTTTATGACATTTGCTGGTAAATGGGTGGATCTGGAGACTATCATGCAAATTGGAAGAAGCCAATTTAAAAAAAATACAAAACAAAACAAAGGTTGAATGGCCTCTCTAGTATGTGGATTTTAACATAACAAGGGGGGGTGAGGATATAGAATTTCAGTGAAGCAGACAAAATGGAATAAAGGAAAGGGATCAAGGATAGTTATGGGAAAGACATTGGAATGAATCTGACACAACTTTGCTATGTACTTGTATGAATACACCACAATGTATCTCCACCTCATGAACAACCTCAAGCCTCGGAGGATCCTAATTAGAATACGAAAGACTCCATGTTTGTATAAGTATGTCAAAATTTACTTTACTGTCATATATATCAAAAAAAGAACAAATAATATTTAAAAAGAAATGTATTATACACACATGATAGGAAGGGCTTTCAACATAGAAAGAGAATCTAGCACAAAAGATTTTTAGAAACACTTTCCATAAGAATACAGGTTGCTTGTGCAGTGAAATGACTTTTCATCATAATAGCATTTATATGTTGAATGTGTTTTATTTGCACTATAGTTGGCTCATAATTTTACTTTATCATAGCAACCATGAAAATAAACTAAGAAAATACTGTAATCCCTTGTATAAGTGAAAGTAACCAAGTCCAAAAGCAAGTGACTAACTCAGGGTACTATAGATAGAAAGTGGGAGATCTAGGGATAGGACTCAACTATTTTGGCTTAAGGTAATACTAGACTCATTGTTGTATTTTCCTCCTTATAGCTAACACTCACCCAGGTAAGTCTATTTTGTCAAAATTTTTTTTTTCTAGCTAAATTTAGGGGGGGAAAAAAACTACTAGACGGAATTCTTTTTGTGAATTTTATTCCACTTGTTGATGTATTTTTATAATAATTATATATTTGGGAGAAGTTAAAAATTACAAATTTTAAATAAAAGAGAAATTTGGTGACATGAGAGTTAACAAATATAAGCCAAGAGCGTGGTGGCACATGCTTGTAACACTAGCTACTCAGGAACCTGAGGCAGGAGAATCACAAGTTTCATGCCAGTGTCAAAAATATAGCAAAATATATCAAGGCCCTGTCTTAAAAATGAAACAAACAAACCAGAGTTCTGAGTATTGAGCTCAATGGCAGAGAACCTCTGAGTTCAAGCCCTAGTACCATTAAAAACACAAGCTTCCCAAGTGATGACTTGTATTTTGCCTTCGAAAACATGTTTTAAGTTCATTCAAATCATTTTCATTTCAGTTTTAAAATTTTCAGAGAAGACTACTAAAAATCTCTTTGCAAAATCAAGGTAACTTTTTTTCTCTAATTAAGTCATTACAAATGTGTAAAGTTTTCTGTCCAGTCCTTTCTTGCTTTCCCTTCCTTGGAAAAAAAAAAAAAAAAGGTGAAAAGTTTTATCTGGTCAAAACCAGACAGTTAAAAAAAAAATCAATCCAGAAACTGTGTGCTTCTATAAAAATAAGAAATTTAGCTTGAAATACTTTTAAATTCAAATTTAATTTTAATGGCCAGAGCACACATTATTTATAGTGCTATGTAGACAGTGAGGCATTTCTGAAGTCAGTTTATGTGCAAGTCGACTTAAGTCTGGATTTTGCTTTGTGTTATTTCCAAGACATCAAAGTTTAAATATGTGGAGGACGATGGTTAGATGCACGTTGCATTTACATCTAGGCTTAAGCCAGTGCAAATAGATTAAGTAGTTGAGGTACAAAAATGTCTAGAATCTGCTTAACAGAATCTATGAATTATTAAAAAATCATAAACTTTTTAAATGATATTACACATGTAAATAATTCTAAAATTTTCCTTTGTTCACACATTAATTCTAGTTAGATGAATCATCTTTTTCAAGATGTAAACTATATAACTAACTTGGAAAGTATAAAACCAAATATAAGTATTTCACTTAATATAAATACTATCAGTGAAATTCTAGGCATCAAAAAGATATTTGCCAGATATAAACATGAACTCTTGTATAATTCCACTTTCATGTTATGTACTTACTTGACAGAAAGCCATTAAAGAGTACTTAGATGGAGCCGAGGAATTATGTTTTAAAGTTTTGGCGGCATTGATTATAACCAAATATCTCTAAACAAATTGAACTGATATGATTAGTTCATTCACTCATTACTGTTTCAAATGGGATTCAAATAAAATTATCTTACTATTTCCTATAGAATAACAGAAGACCAAATCTGGAAAATATGGAGTGTAGTGATTCAGCAAACATTTTAACTTAAAGCAAAGCCTTTCAAGATAAATTTACCTGTAGTGAATTTGGATTTCTGACTGTGATTCTCCTTCAGTTACAAGGTGGACAAACTTTTATGAAGAAAAAAATATGTTTGGTCCA
Source organism: Ictidomys tridecemlineatus (assembly GCF_052094955.1). Taxonomy (NCBI): domain Eukaryota; kingdom Metazoa; phylum Chordata; class Mammalia; order Rodentia; family Sciuridae; genus Ictidomys; species Ictidomys tridecemlineatus. The sequence continues at coordinate 37,378,805 of NC_135490.1, forward strand.
ACAAGATTATGAAATGAAATTGTCTCATTGCAGAGATTCGACTGAAGAACTACTTGGGTTTTTTCATTGTTTTGTTTTGTTTTGTTTTTTACACCTACTGGTGAAAAAGAACAAAAATATTTAAGAGTTGAATTTTCTTGAGGGGTTTCCTTTAGGAAAATATGGAGAGAATGTCATGGTATGACAGTATCATAAAGGTCAGTGAATCCAACTTCCTACAGGAAGTATAAAGTCCTACTATGTTCCAGACAATGATTTGTTTTCTTTGTTACTTTCAACAACGTAATATTTCCAATTTGGAACCTTCATTCTACATTCTCATCATCATCATTTTCTTGGTAGGTCTAGAAATCTTAGAAGCCATTTTCTAGATAATCTCTACCTAATTTCCCAAAATGGCATGCAAAACTGAACATGATATTCTAAATGAGCTCACAACCAGTGCAAGCATCAAATAACAGCCTTGGGGGAGGGGGGGATGCATAGAATATTCATTGGTTTATGATTAACATATATACCTTTGGCATCACAATGAGTGGCTAACACCCCCATTCTATGCTTGTGTAGTTAAATTTAAATGGAACCAGAATATTTTCTATTTGCCCTAATTCAAGTTCATTTTATTTGTATATCACATTAAAATTTTGTAACCCTGCTGTCTTTTCCTCATTTAGGTTTTTCCAGACAAGATCAAAAAGGATAGAAAATTGGAGATTTTGCTCCAAATTAACATTAATCCCTCAGTCATCACTCTTAGTATTAACTAATCCGTACAACTGTCTAACTCACAACTTTGATCACAAGGTTATTCATTAGTTCATTCAATAAATATTTATTTTGGATTTATTCTCTGCCAAAAACATTTATAGTTGTGTTATGTGACAATGGAAAATACTAGACTAATCCTTTATAGATTTTATACTTGAGTAAAGTTAGCAAATAAATGCCCTTATCAACTACAGCACACAGCATATATTGTATCTGTAACATTTTTGTCTACCAGAGATTCATTTAATACTATATATTTTTACTGAATGTCAGTTCATGCTCATTTCATCAGAATTCTGTTTCATAATATTTTCTGAATTTTTAAAAATTATATAAATCAGTATATATTTTACCTGTTTACATACTTGGTTTGCTTATTTGGGCATCTCTTGTAAACTCCTGTATATACCAACTAACATTATTCTTCCTTTATGTTAATGTTAAACAGAACTTTTTAAAATTGAGCATATTAATACTGCTATGCTACCATAAATACACCCTGTAACTTCCATTTAATTTCAGTATGTTTCCTAAGTTGGTTTGCTGTTTTTCTGTATGGCTGCTGTTTCAAACATATTCTCCTCCCCTCAAACCTCATATGATCACTGCTTTACTTCTATTTCTCAGCTATTTCTTGAATAAAATAGGAGACATAAGCTGAGATGTCTTTGCAACCAATTCTATAAACTTTTCTGAATCCAAAGCTATCTCTACTCTTCCTCTTAATTCAATCTGGTTAAAATGGAAGAGGAACATCCCCATCCATTTTATACCAATTTTCTCAAAAACTCCTGTATTCTTTCTTCCCTACCTAGAAGACATAGCTCTATTTACCTAATGTTACTTCTATATTTCAATCTTCCTTTGTATATTAAATTTTTTCTTATATATGCCAAAATTCTTCATATTGTTTTCAGTCTGGGGAATGATTCTATTCTACCTGTCTTCTCATCAACACACCAAGTTTTCCTTTACTCTCTTCTGTAACCTTGTGCAATCCACATTCTGACCTGGGACTCCATGAAGCTGCCCCACTATGGCTGTTAATGACCTCCCTGCCATTGCCTTCAGGGAAAAAGTTTCATTTTCTTTTCTAGTACTAACTAACACCTTCATCCAACAATCTCACCTTCTTAAGACATTTTCAGGTACTAGCATCCTTGCTACTTACTCACTCTGAAATTTTTTATTTTCCTACTAAAAATTCATGCCCCTTTCCCCTGCCTCATTGCAGTATCTCTTCCTGAAACAATCATTAATAGTGACCTTAGGTTTCACTCTGTTTTAGTCAACTTTTTTTGCTGCCGTGACTAAAGGACAGGACCAACACAACTCTAAAGGAGTAAAAGTTTATTTTAGAGTTCATGGTTTCAGAGGTCTTAGACTGTAGAGGGCTGGCTCCATTCCTCCAGGCTCCTGGTGAGGATGAATATCATGGTGGGAAAGTGAGGCAGAGGGAAGCAGCTCATAGGTGATCAGGAAGCAGAGAGGGACTCTCCATTCTCCAAATACAAAATATATACCCAAAGCCACACCCCAGTTCCTGCTCCTCCAGTCACACTTTAGGACTTTAATTACCACTCAGTTAATCCCTATCAGAGGTTAATTCCCTGATTACTTTAAAATTAGAGCCCAATCATTCCTCCTCCAAACCTTCTTTCACTGGCTCACACGGGATCTTTTGGGGGACACCACATCTGAACCATAGCACACTCCTTACTTTATTTTCTCCCTTTGCTATTGAAAAAAACATTAAAAACACTAGTCTGTGAGTCTTTTTTTTTTTTTTGCATTTTCATGTCTTATAGATAATAGTCTGGTGGATTTTTCCATTTAGAATCACATAGAAATCTCTCAGATTTCATGTGCTCAATACTGAGCTCATAATCTCAACTGGGCCCTTGCCGCTGCTCACACCACACACACACACAACTGTTTCACTTTTTATTTCATTCATTTTCGTGAAAGATATTGCTATTACATTAGAATCCTTGGAAACTTTTTCCTCCTGTGTCATTCTTTAGCCAATATTAAGTCATACCAGTTCTCTTTTATAGAAAAAGAAAAAAAACTTTGAATTTTTCTGTTTTACAGCTCTAGACTATCAAATCTTACCTGAGATTTTTGTAGCGACTTTTAATTAGTCCCCCATTGTCAATCTTTGTCTTCCTTCTTTCTTTACAATGATGCCAGGGTGCATGAATGTATGTGTGTGTGTGTGTGTGTGTGTGTGTGTGTGGGTGGGTGGGTGTGTACTGTAGATCTAAATTTGTCACTGTTGTATTTAGCCTTTCAATGAGTTTCCATTATAAATTGGATAAAAATTCAAATTCTTTAATGTGAACTTACAAACTACAAATTGAGAGGGATAATAGAATAGATTTAGACAGAAGATGATCAGTATATTCTAAATTTTAAAGAAAATTAGTTTTGCTTATTGTTTTAAAATCCTTATAACATTGGACCACATTATCAAAAAATTCTTATGAAATAATCTCATTAATTCATTGTAGTATGGAACAAATTTAAGTTATTTTTTTTTAATCTTTCACAAAGATGGTTGCCTTTAAGCCATCTCTACTGGCACCAACATTAGGATTTTTTTTCAGGAGTAGTTATAATGTTCATGAAATCACATTACGTTCTATTCTTGTTGTTTTAGAAATGAAAAAAAAAACCATTAAACCCTGTTTGGAATGACTTGAGCCACCATAGGTCTGCAACTTCAATACCTAAAAGCTTTCTAAGTTTTTAATATCTTAATATATTTATAGTAAATCATGGCAATAAAACATTGTGATTTGACATTAAGCTATTCTTGGTCTTTATTTATCCTACCTACCGTGAATATTCATACAATTCACTGCATAAATGTTAATGTATTTGAAAATGGGGTGCTGTCCCAAACCCTGGAGTATTACCTAGCACATGATATTTACACAGTATTACCTTTCTAAAACGTGCAAACCTCTTAAATCTAAAAGACACTGGGCCTCAAGCGTATTGGATTAGAAATTGTGAACTTGCCCTAACCTTAATTAAGTCAATTAAAGTCTACAGAACTTCAGATTTGCAACTTTTTGTTTCTATAAGAAGACTGCAGATCTTTTTCTTTAACATGGGACTCACTGAAATAATGCATTTAAAATAAATTTTACTTTTAGAGCATATATAAAGGCCCACATATTCAGAATTTCTATTTTATATAGTTGGGCTGGTTTTAATGCCTTCAAGGATTTAAACTTCTCCTAGCTTGTCTTAGCCTGGCATTTGTGACTCAGACAATTAATGTTGACTGTCTTAGAAAAACTCTTGTCTGTACTAATACCTCTGAACAATCCAGGTGATTCTCAACAATGACCTCTCAGTTGCTAAATTACCAAGGATCAACTTATTTTGCAGTCCAGAAAGTTCAGGCTCAGTGAGGTAAACTGATACATGTGGGGGCTGAAGCACTGTTCTTGGTGCCCAGCTGGAATAACAGGGCCCTGTGAAAAGTTCATCACCCCTCTGTGTGTGGTCTCTCAGACATCAACAGATCTGCCTCTCAGTTGCTGCATTTCACTCATTACAGATAACTTTGTATATCTTGGCCCAACTTATCCCAATACACACTTTATTCTGCCCTGATGCTTACACAGCAGTCAGAATTTCTCAGGGTGATTCCTTCTATTTCCTTGCCACCAATGCCACCCTCAACCTCATTTTGCTTTGGGCTTGTTTTCAAGGACCTTCAAAACAACAGACATTGAGAAGCCCACAGAGACTAGAGGAGCACTTTAATAACATAATCCCCAGTAACCAAAGACCCTCAAGCAATTTGTGGGTATTGATAAAAATCCATGTAGACATTACTGAAAAGATTTTAAATTCCTCCAATAAAAGCTTTTTGGACTTTTTTGCTTTATGGGCTTTCTTTAAAACTTGAAAAAAAAAAGCAGGAAAATTTGAAGTGAAATCATCCATAAGTGATGTGTTTTATGCTTCTGCTTTATATTCAATGACTTTTCTTTAAATTTAAATTAATTTTCCCTTTTAAGAAAATAAAGACATTGAATTATGTAATTCTCTTATTCCTTAAATTTCCAAACTGAACTAATTTTGCTCTGATAAGAAAATCTACACACAAAAAAGTTGGACTCTGACCTTAGGAGTCTAGACTTGATTTTTATGACATCATATAATTCCTTGTCCTATGAGGACTAATTAATTGCAATTATCTGTAATATATAGCAATGATTTTTTTTCTATTAATGAAGTAATATTAACTGGTGTTTTAGGTTTTATTTTGTATTATTAAGGGGAGTCAATTCCTAAAAAACAAAACAACAAAATATTATGTTTCTTATGTAATGTTGCCAGTTTTATGTTTAATTAAAGAGTTTATACCATTAATTAAGAAACATGCTGTAAATATCAGAATCTGAAATGCTTCAAATGACTTAGAATTTCTAATTAATTAAATGTTCTCTGTATGAGAACACTATATGCCTCAGTTCTGAGCTGTTTGTGTCTTCGACACTTCAAAGTTTGACCTTAAAATTTTAAAATGAACTGAACTCATATGAATTTTTAAATAAAACTTAGATAGATTTGGATTCAACATGGAAAGTGAACATGGAGAAACCTTCAGTACACTTTGCCGCAGTCTGGCTGCAGCAAAATAACTGGGGGGTGACAAGCAACTTGTGTACATTGATACAGCAGGAGTGAGAGCCGTTTATTGTAGGATAGGAGGGGTATATATACATTCCACACAGCTAATCTTAATTAACATAAACTAGATACAGCAGTCAACCAATAAGGAATCTCCACACTTAATAGCTCGCTGGCGTTACTTTACAAACCACTCCGTCTGCAAATGCCAGGCACCATCTTGACTTGTTTACAGAATCTAACACACTTGTGGAATACTCCAAGAGATATCTATACAATTGTGTTCAGATTCATTTATTTCTACATTTGGCATCAGTTCTTAGCCCACAGTAGGATATTTAAAGTAATTTTAAAACAATTTAATTATTGTGAAAAAAAAGTCAGATCATCTTCTTAGCTTGAAAGAGATGCAAAAATGCAAATTTAATCACATAAGGTAATTTTGTAAATATTTCTAGTTGCAGCAATCATACAAATTAAGATCAATTAAACTTCCATGATAACTGTAAGTAAAAAGTGAACTCAGGGATATAACAAAAATGATGTAGGGCTTGTGGATGAATATTGTTGAAATCAGATTTTACGTTTCAGTGATACTGATTTAAAGAAACATTAATTGAGGAAAACCTAATCAATGGGACTAAAAGACACAATCAAATTAACATAAGACCTTCAGTGTTTGTTCATAATCAGCGAGTATCATATTCAAGGATTTCAGAAGCCATAACATAGACATAGTGAAATGTTTGCAAAAAGGTTTAAAATATGTTTAAATCATTTAATTATGATGAATAAATTTATATTAGGTAAAAAAGATTACATCTGTACTTCTCCCATTGACTAATTTAACCACACAAAGACAAGTAAATAGACCTCTTGCAGGTAGCAGCCGTTATCTCATATGATGGCAGCTCTCATGGTAAGTCAAGGAAATAAGTTTTGTGGTCCTTCTTTTTTTAAAAAAATTAAGTCTATATTTTGACTCCCCTGTATAGCACTAGGAGAAAAATACTTGAAAAGGTTATGCTAGAAACTGAATAAATTCCTTATTGTTTATGCATAAGAAATCACAGGAGGAATAAGCACTATATACAGTCTAAGTACAAACAAATTTGAGTCAAAAAATAATAACAGAGAATATTGTTTAGACAAACTCTCAGTTATGAAATTTGGATATAAATGTAAAACTAGGTACTTTATCCTTTGGGGTTTGGAGCTTTAAAAATACGAGTTTATTGTATCCAGATACAGGAGTATCCAATGAGAGAAATGTTATTCATTGAAAAGCTTTGTAAAGAAAAAAAATATATATTATGAAGCAAAAATCCCATCCACCCAAGAACCAAAGGTCAATTTCAATGACAAATGGTGTTAAAAGATAAGTTACAAAGCTTCCAAAGAGAAACAGAAAGTAAAAGGGAGATTTCCTCCTTAAAATTTCCAGGTCTGTTTATCTTCTCTTCTCTAGGTCATAATTGCCATATGTGTAAAATGTACACAGCCCAAAAGATATTCAACAAAATAGAGATTTTTCTGAGCAGATATATTGAGGTCCCCTTCAATCTAAGCTATGTAATTATAACTAGGTTCTGGAATCTAGAATAAAATGAGTATTGAGGAGAGATGAATAACTGAATGATTGTTTCTGATAAAAACACAATTAAGATTAGACTGAACTGAATTCACAGAGAGAATCTTCAACTAATACACTTAAGGAGAGTTTATTCCTATCTGCCTATAAGAAGAGTTTACATCCAAGACAAAAATAAGGTTTCTCAAAATCAATGTTGCTCAGAACCCAATCCTGGGAAGCTATTAAAGTAAGTCACAAACTCAAGACTGAATGAAAAATAAAGTAAGATAAAATAAAATGAATGTACCTTTGGTTCATAAAGTTTCATTCAATTAAAGTTTGAAATTTCATTATCACTGAAAAGAGTTATAAGCAAAAATCTGTTTACCAGTACATGCAATATTAATAGAAGAAATTGAGATGCTTAGCAACAAAGTCCCCATTCATTCCATTTGTTCTCTTTAGGGTTTAGGATCATGCTGGACTCTGTCCGAGATGCCAGGGATTTTGGCCTTAGGAAATTTGCAGTCTCCTTAAGGAGACAGACATTTTCTTTGATAATTCAAAGAAATGTGTACTTACAAATTGTGCTAATTACTTAAAGTATAGAAAATCATAACAAAAGAACATAACATAGTCTAAGCTTTATTAAAGATGTATCACTGGCATTGAAATATAGATTAAAGAGGTAGGGTTAAGGTTTATTCCATGTTCAAGGACAATCTCATGAGAGAGATGAGAGAGAGCATGTCTTTGAAGAATCTAAAAAAAAAAAACAGATTGCAAAACACATAGTGAACACAAAGTGCTAATACATCTTAACGATATTACTTTATGGAGAAATCAGACTTAAAATGATGTAAAAATTTAATAGAATCTAAGTGACAAATGATATATACTTTATGTTCATAGACTATATAAGCTATGCATATATGTATGCACAGAAAGACTGAAAGAGCATGTAAGAAATAAAAAGTTGTATAAATATAAAATTATGAATTCTACCCACCATTTTCAAATACATTGCCCAGTGAGCTTGATTTGCAGTAATGTATACTAAAACAGGAATGATACAAAAAAGATTGGCATGACCATGCTCAAGAATGCCCCAGAACTTTGGGCACTGTGGTACACACCTATAATCCCAGAGTCTTGGGAGGCTGAGGCAGGAGGATGGCAGGAGGATTGCAAATTCAAGGTTAGTCTCATCAACACATTGAGATTGTGTCTCAAAATAAAAATTAAAAGCTCTGGGGATACAGTTCAGTGGTGAAATTCCCCTGAGCTAAATCTCTAGTACCAAAAAATATAAAGCAATTCATGAAGCATTTTATATTTTGGATTGATTGTATTAGAAAATCACCACTTGACAATCATCACAATAAAATTTGATTCAAGCAAGAATCACCCAAACATAAACTGAAATTATCAGATGAAAGTTGAAGGAATAACAAGACATTTATACAGTACATATAAAATGTAAAGCATCACTTTACATGATGCTTACTTATAACAAAGGGGGAAAAATGTGTCTTTACCACTTTAATGCGGTGATCACAGTTAACATTATGAGTAAGGAGACAAATACATATCATAAGTCTCTTGATATGATGCACTGAGAACACAGTATCACTGTGTTAATACAACCAAAAAAACCATGATGCTCATCTAATCAAAATGAAATATCAGTTAAAATTGAGGAAAATTCTAAAAAACACCTGGTTTGCACTCTTCAAAATGTCATTTTTGTTAAATATTCAAAAAGATAAAGAATTGTTTCAGATAAAAAAATTATAGAGACATTATAATACATGATGTTGGATTTCCTTTTGCTAGAGAACACATTCTTGGAACAGAGTGGGAAAAGATCCTTGAAGTCCATATTTCTGACAAAAAACCCTCACATACATGATATATAAGAAACTCATAAAATTGATTTAAAAACAAGACAATGCAATAAAACTTGTAAGGAAAAAAACAAATAGGAACCTCAAAAAAAGAATATTCTCTAAAAGCCAATAAAAGTGTAAATCTGCAAAATATCAGAAATCAGGGATATAAAAAAATTAAATTGGGGCTGGAGATGTGGCTCAAGCGGTAGCGCGCTCGCCTGGCATGCGTGCGGCCCGGGTTCGATCCTCAGCACCACATACCAACAAAGATGTTGTGTCCGCCGAGAACTAAAAATAAATATTAAAAAATTCTCTCTCTCTTTCTCTCTCTCTCTCCCCTCTCTCACTCTCTCTTTAAAAAAAAATTAAATTTAAAATTGAATTATGACTAGCCACAATTATATTGGGGGAAATTTAGTCTGGTAATACTAAAAAGCACTGGCAAGTATTGGGGCCAACAAGGACTCTCATTCATTACTGGGAGGACCTTAAATTAATAAAGCCAGTTTAGCACATTAGAAACTGACAATATGGACCCAAACCAACCAATACAAAACCTTTGATCCCAAAAGATTTTCCCATGTGTGTATGCAAAAAAAAAAAAAAAAAAGTGTACAAATGTGCATCAAAAGATCTGTACAAAAAAAGTTAGTTGTAGAATTATTCATAAATAGTAACAAGTCATAAATAAATCAAACAGCATAAAACAAACAATGAAAAAATAAATAGCAGCATTTTCATATAAGGAAATATCACAAATAATGGATTATGATATTGTTTTGGTCAGCTTTTTTTGCTGTTGTGACTAAAGGGATCTCAACAGAACAACTGTAGGGGAGGCAGAGTTTATCTGAGGGCTCACAGTTTCAGAGGTCTTAGTCCATAGAAGGCTGGCTCCTTTCCTCAGGGCTGGAGGTGAGGCAGAACATCATGGTGGAGTGTGTGGCAGAGGGAAGCAGCTCACATCATGGTGATTAAGAAGCAGAGAGAGAGAGAGACTCCACTTTTGGGCTGTGGGGAGACTCCCTGCTGAAGTTAACTTTTCATCTTGGGAGAACATCATGGAACCCCTTACCCCTCCCGCTCCTCTCCAAAGGGTGCCAAGCAGAAGAGCGGCCAAATTCAAAAGTTTTCTCCACCAATCCCTGCAGGACAGTGTCAACTCGCTGTTCCTGAGTCACTCTGTCAATCAGCACCTGCCACATCACCTATGCAATTCTTCTTAAACCCAAGCTTGCAAGCTCATACTCTCTACCCTCTGCCCTCTGCTTCAAATTTGGAATGTATGGCGGGAAAATTAATGTTGGGAATAAAAGGTAACATTGGGCTGGATGCCGTGGTGCATGTCCGTAATCTCAGTGGCTCTGGAGGCTGAGGCAGAAGGACCACAGGCTCAAAGCCAGCCTCAGCTACAGTGAGGTACTATGCAACTCAGTGAGACCCTGTCTCTAAATAAAATACAAAGTAGAGCTGGGCATGTGACTCAGTGGTTGAGTACCCCTACATTCAGTTCAATCCCTGGTACACCACCCCACATACACAAAAAAAGTAACATTGCAGTTTAATGTAAGATTGGATATAACTGTTATTTTGAAAAGATTGAATAGCAAATTTAAAATGCTGATTACTTTTGATAATCATGGTTTATAGGATGAAACATAAAACTTGATGTTGTCTAAATATATTGTATTACTTATTCATTGATGGCAATAGTTTTCCTGTTAGAGTGTCTTGCAAGAGATTTATCAATTCAATTTCCATATATTCAATGATTATATTTTTGGCACTAATCAAGGTAACAGGAATACAGTGAAAAACAAAGAAGACTCCTGTCTTCACAAAATTTATAAATTAGCCAAGTGGTCTGACAATAAACATAAAACAATAACAATAATAATAGTTTAAGCTGATTTTTTTTAGTAGTTGCTCAAAACATTACAATGATCTTGATATATCATACATTTGATTCAAGTGGGGTATAAATTCTTTTTTTCCACGTGTATGGATTGCAGTATCACTTTGGTTTTACAGCCACGTTTATACATACAGCCATATTAGTGTTTAAGCTGATATTGAATGATGTTCCTTTTGTGTACATAGCTGGGAGAAAACAGAAAGAATGGTGAGCAGTCCAAAGATTAGAAGGAAAACAAATATATTCAAGAATGAGAAATGTCACTGTAGTCAACAGGGATACAGCAAAGGGACATTGGTATACAATAATGATAAGTAGCTGTTGGGAGTAGCTCATTTCAGGCCTTATGAGACATAGTAAGAATTCAGCTTTTATTTTGAATACAGTGGAAAGTCATTTTTTAAAGTTTTGATGAAAGCTGGGCGTGGTGGCACACTCCTATAATTCCAAAGGCCCAGAGGCAGGAGGATTGCAAGTTCAAGGCCAGCCTCAGCAATTAGCCAAGACCTTGTCTCAAATTTTTAAAAATAAAATAAATAAATAAAAAGAGCTGGGGATATAACTCAGTGGGATCAATTTTTTCTAAAAAGATTATTCTGAATGTTGTTTGAAGTGCAGATTATAATCATGCAACTTTTAAAACTGGGAGATCCACCCACTACAATTTCTCTATTATTTCTGGAATGTATTCCATACAGATTTCTCTTTTCTACTCTAAGGAAATTTCTTTGGCATGGTCATTCATGGCCTGTACATAGCAAAATTCAATGATCATCAGTCCAACTTAGCTGGACTCTCAGAAACATCATTTAACTCACCCTCTCCTAGCAACCAATTCTCTAATTGGTCTCAGGGTATTTTTCTCTGTGTGTACTCATTCTCTTGGTGATCTTATCTCATCTTTTTAAAATAACCATCTGTGTACTAGTTATCCCTGTATTTAAGCCTCCAGCTTACACTTCCTCTTTTCCTTCAACCTCCAGTCTTGCAGATCCAAGACCCAATAGCCACCATCTTCCCCCAGATTCTAGAATGCCTTGCAGACATGGAAATCATGGCATGCACTGCTGACATCCACTTCCTTCCAAAACCTCCTTTCCCACCAACGTCTGTGCCTCAACTGATGGACATTTTAAGTCCCCGGTCCAAACTCCTACACCTGTCCACTGTCTCGGGTCCCTGTCCATTACATTAGCAAATCTAGTATCTGACATCTTTCCTCTTGAATTGGTGATACCATAACCAAAGCCACTGCTCTCTCTCTGGAGTTACGGTAACAACACTCCCAGCAGAAGATTTCTGTTCCTGTCCTTCATTCACTTCAACTCAGAACAACTACAAGGATCCTTTTAAAAGGAAGTTTGAATCACAATGCTTTGTTCAAGTCTTCTGAGACATCTCATCTGACTCAGAGTAAGGGAAGTCATTCTGTTGGATTTCATGGCTTCCTCACTCTGGCCTCACTGTCTTTTTAATTAACTTCCTACCAGCCAAACAAGACTCCCCTCCCCCTTTTTTCAACAGACATCACTACTTGGCACCTCTAGTGTCCTCTACTTGGCATGTGACTTCCTCTTGTCTTTCAGGTCTTTGGACAAGTAATACCTTGTCAGGGAAGGACTTTTGCCGATGGCACTATTTAAGTTTTCTCACTCCCCTAAAATTCACTGTCCCTCTTTTCTACTTTATTTGAATTGTTAATATGTATTATCACATAACAGGTCTCTCTCTCACACACACACACACACACACACACACACACACACACATTGCTTGCTCATTTATCATTTATTTATTTGATATCTGAATCCATCACCTAAATCTTTGGCTTTTTAAGAAGAAAAATTTCTACTTTATTCCATATTATATTACCAGTGTTCTGAACAGTGCCTAGAAAATAGCAGGTGGTGATAACATATTTGTTGAATGAATGAATGGCTGAGAACTAAAATGATAACAGTCAAGAAAGCATTGATTAGACACATAGGTGATATCCATCCATTGCCATGATGTCTTGTAGAAGATGAGGGGGCAGGAAGAAGAATGAGGAAACTGCCTTTTGATACTACCATTCTTTTATGAAATAAAAAGGAAGGCGGGAGATATAATCCCAAATGTAGCTATGTCTATGAATTTGGAATAGAAGGATAAAGGAATATTTCTCTGATCACAACTATTTCCTGGGGAAGTGTATGCCAAAGTCATCCTTTCAGAGAAATTATGTGTAAAGCTTTAGAAATCAGAGACTTGCTATTTTAGAATCGAAAGGCATGGAATAAGAAAAACTTAAATCAGTGGAGAGAATGTGTTTTTAAATGATGAGGTGAAATTATGTAACAGTGGCATAGCGGAGATAACTCTATTTAGAACTGCAGTGAGGCAAATTTGTAACTACCTTGCAGAGAAATTTGCCTTGGGCTTCCATGGTAGAAGTTACCTAAGAAAAGGAACTGAGACAAAGCTTTCTAGAAATGTGTCATTCAAAAGAATTCGTGTGAGTATACTTTGTATACAACCAGAGATATGAAAACTTGTGCTCCATATGTGTAATAAGATTTGTAATGCATTCTACTGTCATATATAAATTAAAAAATTAATTAATATTTTTTTTAAAAAAAGAAAGAACTTGTTCATTCTGTAATTAACTTGAGGGGGTGGCACCTATGTTAGAGGGCTTGGGTTATCATAACACAATACCACACCCTGGGTACCTTAACCAACCAAAGTTTATTTCTCAAGTTCTGGAGATTAGGTGGTTCAAGATCAAGGTGCAGGTTGATTTGGTTCCTCACAAAGATTTGTTTTGTTACTTGCAAAAGGTTACCTTCTCACTGGATTCTCACAAGGCATTTTCTCTGTCCTCTTATAGAGGAAGAGAGAGAACAATCTCTCTGGTGTCTCTTTTTAATAAAGTAACAATCTTACCTATTTGGTGCCTCACTCTTGTGGCATCCCGTAACAGTAATTGCCTCCAAAGATCCAATCTTTAAATATCATCACACAAAGGGGTAGAGCTTCAACCCACACATTCTATAGCACAGACATTTAATACATAACAATATGCAATATATTTATTTAAAATATTGGGTCAATTTATACACACAAATAAACTAATCACAGAATAATTAGGAAAAAAAGAAGGAAAGAAATTATATTACCAGAAACCTTGTGTTAATTTTTTCAAGGTATCAACTCTCATTTTTCTAAAACCCACAATACAAAGAAAATCAAATCGACAAAGAAGAAGGAAAAGAAGAAGCAGGATAAGGATGAGAAAGGGGAGAAGGAAGATAAGGAATATGTAAGTAAATTTTCATAAACAAACATTTAGAACTCCCATTAAGTTCAAAGAGTTTATAGAGAATTACATGTAAAGTGCTTAAAAATAATGTTCACAAGTCTTGGACTGAAAATAAATGGTCTAATTGAACGTTTCTTGGAGTCATTCTAACAAATACCTGTGTGTTAAGCATTACTAAATCTTGACCCTTACCTCAAAGAAGACTTTTATTTTTAGCATATGGGAAAATGTGGTTTAAGAATTTTAGTTCATGATGGCTTAATACAAGAACAAACTATAGATTTCACGGAGTCTGAATAAAAGGTTAATTACAATATTTCTTTAACAGATTCTCAAATATCATGTTTCCAATGGCCTCTAACAAAATCTCTCATTATGCTGTGAAAATTTAAGATATAAACTTATAGAATCACCAGGTCCATCCCCTTTGTTCTAGACATGGCCAAGAAACAGCTAAATATTTATCCTGAAAGGAAATACAAAAACATGGTCAAATAGAGGAGATAAATTTTCTTGGAATTCTGAAGTGGACTATCACTTAACATACAATTGAAGATTGAGTCCAAAATATTTCTTCATTTAGTTATAAAAGGACCACATAATTCCTATATTTTAGGTGTCAGCTATGAATTTAATAAAAGTAGCAATTACTGAATACCTCCCATGTCTAAAATTCCACCATCAGTCATAGGATGTTGGCCTGCCACTTACACTTTATAGATTCCACTGCTGAGGCTTAGCAAGGGAGGTAGCTTGGTTAAAGATATGTAGTTCATGGCTATACAGATGGAGCACAGATGTGCTTTTCAAATTGTAATACAGCATCAATTTATTGAGTAGGAAAGATTTTAAATAAAATTTCTCAGTATATTTTCATATTATCATGAAAGTGAGTACACTTACAAAATGTGATATTTTGTTTTTGTGTAATTGATAGCACATTTTATTTTTGACAGTAATTAATTCAATGTTTCAGAGATTTCTTCATTCTTCTCCCCTTTATAAACAGTGAAAAAAATGTTAATAGGACCAAAAAGATTCTTTTTTTCCTGGCTTGGTTTATTCAATACAGTATATAATGATTAATTGCTCTCCCAATGTATTTCAAATAGTATTTTGTTTTTGAAATGTGCAGCTAGACAATAGTCATTTTAGGTATGATGTATCACTTAAGATTCTACCTGTTAAAATCCTGATCAACTTGGATTTTTGTAGTAATACTATCACACAGGTTAAAAGAAGTTTTAAAAATCATAGGATCTATATCTATAACCTATAATCAAATTTCTTATTATTAAATAATTGATAATAGGAAGAATAAAGTGAATACTGAAAAAAATCCTCTTTTTTTTCTTTTTGGTCTTTTGAAAGAATTCTTGAATGAGAACATCTAGTTTCGAAAAATAGATCTCATTTTAACTTTTCAAAGAAACTTTCCAGGCACTATTGAGTCAATTCATAGAGATTAAGTATATCTTTTATGACAGAGTTAAAAACGTTATAACCCCAAATAAGCTACAGAAATTATAAGAGATCAGATATCCTTGAAGGAACAAAATCATTGAGAAAAGAACCCAGAATTTTAACTGTTCAGAAAAGTCCTTTTACAGCTACACATTTGAATGAAATATTTTCTCTAGTTTTCAGTAGAATTCCTCTTCAAAAATGAGTATACTGGCAAAAACTAAAATCTTTGATAACTACACACAGACTCCCCTACTTAGATTTACTATAATCACAATCATGATTATGTTTGTGTTTTTTAAACTCAGTGTGAGTATTTTGTTATTAAGTCTTTAGCTGTCTGAAAGAGAGTTTTATTTGGGATGGTATTATCTTCATAACTTTGCCAGGTATTTGATTTTAAGACATTTATCATTCCAAGTCATGGAATACCAAGGCTTCTTCTAGGAATAGACAGGCTGCTTTCAGATGGTCTAAAATATGTTGAGAAGAGGTTAAAGTAAATGTGTTTTCAAAAAAAGAAAGTGAATAGTGTACATGTACAACTCAGACGCTAATATTAAAATTGTTAATTATTTTCTTCATGCAGAAAAATACTTTCACTATGACCCTATGATCATAATTTGATATTGTACATAAAATGCTTTCAAATGAAATTTTTATGGTTAGATTCTTTTGACAAAATATTTTAGAATAAAAATAAAGAGATAAGTAGGAGACATGTACTAAGGAATTTTAACGAACATGACCATTGACATATTTGCTTCAATTATTTTAATAAAAACTCAGGTATATTTCAAATCTCCTTTTCATTTCTCTCTGATCACATTCCCTCCCTTTCTTATATTTTCAAAAGTCTTTGTCAAATTGCTTTAGAAATAGTTTTATATATAGCACCTCTGGGGACTTTTACTTTTTTATTTCATTATCTTTTACTATTTTTATTTTTTAAATTAACAAGTATATTGTATATACTTACAGTGGACAACATGATGTTCTGATACATATATACATTGTGGAACAGCTAAATCAAGGTAATTTGCATGTGCATTATCTTTAGTAGTTATGATTTGTGTTTTGAGAACCCTTAACCATTTTCAAGTATACACTGTATATCTATAGTCACCACGATGTCTGATAGATATCTTAAACATATTCTTCAGCAAAAGCAAGGCACTAAGCAACTCAGTGAGACCCTGTCTCTAAATAAAATGTAAAATAGTACTGGGGATGTGACTCAATGGTAGAGTGCCCCTGAGTTCAATCTCCAATACCAAAATAAATAAATAAATCAAACGTATTCTTTTGCATGAAATGTTGTAACCTTTGATCAGCATCTGCCCAATTCCATCCTCTTCCCTCTGATGGTCAGCATTCTTCTCTCGAGTTCTCTGAGTTTGACTTTTTTAGGTTCCATATGTAATTGAGATCAGGTAAGAGTTCATCTTTTTACTCCTGCCATATTTTACTTAACGTATTTCTCAAATGATAGGACGTTTTTCTTTTTGTGTCTAAATAGTATTCCCTTGTGTATATCTAACACATTTTCTTCATCTATTCATCTGTTGAAGGGCATTTAGTTTGACCTGGTATCTTGGCTATTATGAATAATGCTGCAGTAAACACAGGAATGCAGATGTCTTTTAGAGTTACTGATTGCATTTTCCTAGAATATACAGAGAGTAGCAGTTTTAATTTTTTTTAAGAACCTCCATTCTTTTTTCCAACAATGGGTATACCATGGAGAGTTTTCTTCTTTGAATTGTGATCCCAATGATTTGTGTCAGCTACACACATTTATGATTTTGCTTTTCTTAAAATCATGAGGGGGCTCTATAAAGGTGAGATCTTGATTCATATTGGGTCACTTCTTGATCTTTTGATTTTTTTTTCCATTATATGTTTTGGACAGGGAGCAAAATTCTTGTTGCTTGCCAAAGCCATTGTGCAGAATTTTTCTCTTTCATTTTTCACAAATTGTGAAGTTTCTTTTCTTTCTTTCTTCCTTTCTTCTTCATTTTTTTTAAGAATAAACCTTTGGACTTCTAAAATGGCAGGCAACATGCTGAGCTGTATTCAACCACTCCTCAGCAAAACAACTGTAACTTCTATGAAAATTGTAAGAAAAAACTCAGATATTTAAAGTCTTTGAATGTTGTCCTAAAGCATACAATAAATGAAGAAACAACATTCATTCAAGAATATTGATTCAATATTCTTCAATATTTATTCAAGAATTCATTCATCATAATAAATCTCAGCAAGAATAGCCAGTGTTTGTTACACTTGAGCCATGATCTCTCTACCTACCCACTAATTTCCAATTCCAAATTGGTATGATTCAAGATTCAGTCCTGTTGATGTAGCCAAGTTTTAATATCTCCCCAGGAAACACAAGCCACCAGCATTTTAAAGTGGTCACTTCTAGCTTCTTGCTGCAGAGGGCAAACTCCAAGTGAGTACAGCCAAATGTTGGAGACTCTTGTCCTCTTATCCCCAACCTAAGTTTGAGAGTATATTTCAAAGCACAGTGGGTCAAAAATTTAAGGTTTCTAATTTCTCTTACCCAAGATTACTTATTGGGTAGAATTTCAAGGTGGACAAAGAAAAGTGTAGGAGACCAGGTGCTACTACTCCTACCCAGGCTCTTATATTGAAGCAGAAATGTCACTCTATGGCAGGTAGATCTCTGTTCTTAGCCTCAGATCAGTAGATTTTGCCCAGACAGTAAGTAATTCTTAAGAACTCTGGAGCTCTCTTTCAAGAAAATGATTTTATTCAAACACATCATAAATAAATTGAATCCTAAGGAAATTTTAACAAGCAGTTAAGAGAGAGGTGGCAACTCTTTGAGAGCAAAGAACTAAACTATAAGCCAGTTAGTTCACTAGGGGTCCTATGGAAAGAGACAGCTCAAAGAACCCCTCCTGAAGTCAGAACAAAGCTCAATAGCTGTTTTCAGCAGTTGAATCTAGAGAACTACTGGTTAATAAAATATTATTAATGAATGACTAACCAACTCTGACATTTAAGTCTTTTAATTCACTATGCCTGTTTTCATACAAATAGGGTCATGTAAAACACCAATTAACTGCAACTTAAAATTTTACCTTTTAATGTAAATTACTTCTAACAAAATAAATTGCTTATATGTCCAGGATGCACAAGAAGCTCAAATGAAATGGGAGGCTGCGATCAGTGAAGCAAGAACCCTGTCTTGGCAAGGATGTCCCTCTTGGCTTTTGAAAATATATGGAGTCATTCATCAGATTAAAGAGCTCGTGAACGAGGCAATGCGAGAGCCATCATCGTTACCTTAGTGTCTCCAGATATTAGGAATCAGTACTTTGTGTTCAGATGCTATACTTTTATCTTGTCATGTCATCTGAGTATCCTGGTCCATTATGTATCAGGTAGAACTACAATATGAAATTGTAAATGAGATTCAGATAGTTATCTTAGGAAAAAAAAGGAAAAGGAATCACATAACTATGTTCTAAGAGTGTGAGAAATGAATTTTGCTACTAGGGAAAGTGTTTCATTTTTTTAAATAAATTCATGTATGTAAAATAGGGGAAGGTATTTGCTATATAGTGTCACCTAATGTTGCTACATCATTCCTTGGAACTATGTTATTTATGTGAAAAAATATTCAGACTCCTCTATACATCTAAATTACTACAACTTCAGTGCTCACCAGATTTAGCTTGATCTTTTTTTAATGGCAACTCTGTGTGGAATCAATTTAATCAGTTTGATTGAGTAGGGCCACAGTTCAGGGTGTATAATTAAAAACCATGAGAATATGCCCAGCAGTTGAAATACCCTGTCGGCTTCCTCACATATTATACCAACTGAATTATGAAGGAAAGATAGATTGTTTGGAAAATACCAATTTGCAAATTTGTCACTTAAATTAAATGTAATCAAAGATTTCATGCAACTTAGTAAGTTTATTCTTTTAAGAATGAGGTAATTTGGGGTAGTAGATATCCAGTTGCCTAGATATACACCTATAATTATGAAAACACTGATGTTAAATTTTAAAATATGTGACAATGAAATTTGGAAAACACCAATATAAAATATATATTTTTTAGGGTTGGGGTTGAGTAGAGTGCTCACCTAGCACATGCTAGACCCTGGGTTTGATCTTCAGCACCACATACAAAAATAAACAAGTGAAATAAAGTTATTGTGTCCAAATACAACTAAAAAATAAATATTTTTAAAATATATTATATATATACATATATGTATGTATGTGTGATATATATATATATATATATATATATATATATATATAATTTTTTAAAATAAAAGGCTAGTGAGAAGAAATCAGTACTGATTAATCCCATGGGGAACATTAACTTTCATATCATTGAGACTGGTATAAGTATGACAGTAACATACAGAAAAAAATATTTTTACTTACTCAGACATTCATTATTATAATAAGAAAATTTGAGATGCTTGTTTTTCCTTGATGGATAAATATTTAAGATATATGAACTACTCTAGATAAATTTTAGCTTAAGAAATATTAAAAAGTGGATTATTTATAGAAGTAATTTTCTTGATCTTTAAATATAGCCAATGGATTATTATAGTTGAAAAATAAGATTTAAATATATATGTACAGATGATTTTATATGAATATGTGTAATTAATATAGAGCCTGAAATTATCATATGCTAAGACTATGGTTCAATAAACAAAATCATCTATAAAGATGACTGAAGAAATAATTATTTTAGAAAACAGTATCTTGTATAAACATTTTATTAATATAGTTAACTTAAAAATTCTTTCTGTTTTCCCTCAGGCTCTACATTCTTTTTAAAGTCCATTAACTGCTAAATTCCTGAAATTGCACAGGACAAAGTTAATTTCATTAAGAGCTATTTATTTCTCTCCAGAGTACTGGTAAAAGTCCAAGTAAATGAGCTAATGAGAGTACATATAATTTATTTCTAAGAACACAGTTGCTATTTCAGATAACTTCAAACCATATAGCTTTAACCTTTATTATTTCTGGTTTATTCATTTACCAAAAGTATAAATGATAGATAGTAAACATACTGACATCAATTAATAATACATAATTCGATGTCTGAGGCAGAAAAATGGACACTTTTTCTAGAGTTTGCATTGAATTAAAGTGAAATACATCAATCAATATTATTTTAACTGAATGTAAAAATTGTGAAGTAAATGTGCACTAAATTAGAGTTTAAGTTTGTAAAAACACAATATATTGACAAATTCTCTAAGCTTTATACAACTTCTGGTCCTTTAACTGAATTGCTTTTTAAATCACATAGACAAAAATGTTATTTTTATTGAATGATCCCTGGGAGGATTTTATTTTCTATGGGTATGTGTGCGGAGTACTCTCATCTCACTTGATGATCATTTGATGAAAGCCAAATGAAAGTCAATCTGAATGTTTATTAAAAATTTCAAAGTATTAAAATTCAGGAGAATAACATTTGGTATAAGTCTTCTGGGGAAAATACAAGTAATTAAAATAAACTGACTCATGACTTAAGTATAGCCAAGTAAAAATTAATGCTTACATGTAATTTGACTGGGACAATCTGTGAAAGTACCGAATACAGGTGATGACAAAACTCCTCACAACACTTCTATTCTTGAAAGCTTTCAAATTCTCATTAAACATCCTGTTGCAACTTTTCAGTTTTGTTTATTAATAGTAATTACAAAAATCATGAATCGACAATTCATTGTATCAAGTGCTTTTTTCCTCTACAGGAGTGATTTTTCCTGACAATACGATTTGCACTTATTCTATTTTAAATGTTCAATTATTTTCCCCCTCTCTGGAATACATTAAATTTGAACATAATAGCTTACATCTTTAATTATATTTGATGAGTTAGTAAATTATTTAGAATTCTCACATACATTTTTATGTGAGAATCAGTACTATAATTTTCTTGTAATACCCTTGTCTGAATTGGATATAAAAGCTATGAATTGGAAAGTATTATGGTTTAGATGTCCCTAAAATGCTCATATGTGAGACAATTCAAGGACGTTTAGAGGTGAAATGATTGGGTTATGAGAGGTTTAACCTAATGGGCACATATCTGCTCTTATGGATTAACTGGGTGGTAACTGTAGGTAGGTAGGGTGTCGCTGGGGTATTTGGGGTATGCATTTGGGGTTTATATTTTGTTCATGGTGAGGGGAACTCTCTCTCTGGTTCTTGCTTATCATGTTCTGAGCTTCTTTCCTCTTCCACCATGCCTCATCTAGGCCCAGAGCAATGAGGCTGGTCTGATAGTCAAATAGACTGAGACCTCTGAAACCGTGAACCTGAAATAAAATTTGCCTTTTCTAAATTTGTTCTTGTCAGGTCTTCACAGCAGCAACAAAGTTGATTAGAACAGAAAATATTTTGTTTCTTTTTTCCTGGAAGAGTTTGTCTACATTTATATTATTTCTAGTTTGGAAAAATTTCACCAAAAGAGATTGCAGGCATTGTCTTGGTGATTTTTGTTTTGAAATAATGGTCTTAATTCTTTTAGCATAAATCATCCTATGACAATTATTTATTTTTTATTTTGCCAAATATATTTTTCAAGGAATTTCTTGTTTCATCTATACTGTCAAGTGCATAAACATACAATTGTTTACAAAATCCTCTTATCATCTTATTAAAGTCTGTATGTTTGCCTTTTTATTTCTGATCTTATATTCTTGATTAGAATTCCTCAACCATTTTTTTTAGATAAGTCTTCCTACGGGGTTATCAATTAAATCTGTTCAAAGAGCCAACTTTTGGCTTTGTTAACTTTATCTGTTGTATACTTTTTTTTTAATTTGGCATTTTCTGAAATAATCTTTATAATTTTACTTTATTTTTGGCATGAATTTGTTCTTCTTTTCTCTTAGAGATATGGCTTTCTTCTTGTATAATAGATACATTTGATGCTACAAATGAACTTCTGAGTATCATTTAATTGTGTATCAAAAGTTTGTTTTGATGTATCCTTAATATAATTCAGTTAAAAATATTTCTATCATTGTTTTTCTCTATTCCAGGCATCTGCCTGGGAACTGGATGGGAGAAAAGGGAAAATAGATGTCCAGTGCTTAAAAGGGTGGATTGTGCCAGGCTAGAATTTGTATAACCTCAGAATCTTTCCTCCACTCCTCTGTAATGCCCTGAGTCTCTGGTATCCTGATATTATGAGTTGATTCCCAGGCTTTTGCAAGATCTGGATTTCAGCAGGTACTAGTAGGATTTTAGAGGGTGGAAAGAAGAGCGAAGTCACTCCTCTTCTCCTCTCCCTGTACTGGGGTTCCATCTCCTCCATGGTTGCCTCCTCTATCCATGCTTAGCCCTGGGGAATCACAACCTGCTTGTCCACACAGTGGCTCCCAAGAACTCTATGTTCTGGGTTGTTTCACCGTCTCTTGTTTTCTCGGCTGTTCCTTCACCAGTATACCCAGTGCATTTCATTAAATTGCCTCTGTTTTAAATAACCATAGTGATATATTACTAATGTTTTAAAAAGCAAAGATCTCTCATTGAGGGAGAAATTAGGTTGACCTCAAAAGAGTAATCAATATAAAGAACAACCATAAGGATTATGAAATCAACTCTAGACTTTACAAAATGTCAGACATATCTGATTAGGACAGGTGTTGATTTTGCCCTTTGACTTTTTGTGGTATTGATACCACTTGAATATGGTTAGTGCCCCACAAAGGTCCAGGTGTTGAAGACATGGTCCCCAAGGTAATGTTATTAGGAAGTGTGGTGGATCTTTAGAAGATGGGGCATCCTGAGAGGTCCTTAGTTTGTTGGGTGCATGACCCGGAAGCATACTGTGGATCCTATTGTGTCCTCACTTGGCATGCTCCCTAATTCAAGATGTAAGTGGTTTGCTCTGCAATGATTCTCATAATTTCTTCCTCCATGACTCATCAAAGGCCCAATGCAATAGGGTTTCCTGATCTTGAACTAGAACCTCTAAAAACATGAGCCAAAGTAGGCCTTTTCTTTTAGTGTTTATTAGCTCAGATATTTATTATAGTAATTTGAAACTAACATTGGTGTTCTCAGTGAGCCAGTTTCCCAGTGACTTTAACTGTTTTCCATATTCTCATTAATGCAAGAGAATGCAATCTCCTCAGCATTGACTAGTAAGTACCATGGTCATTCTAGAAGAAAAATGTTTTCTCAAGAAGAAGTGTCCACTTCCTTTTTATTTTATTTGACCATATTCAGTGTTACAATTCAAACTTTTCCTCCCTTTAGCAACTAAGTCATAAGTGCACTATTTTTTCCCCAAAGAATTTTTAACTCCTCTTTTTACTTTTAAAATCTTACCCTTGTACCTTAGGTATACATCCACTATCCTAAAGGCACTCCTTATAAATTATCTGAGAAAATTTAGAGGTCCTCATGCAAGGAGTCCTTTGTGCTCAACTCTCCTATTTTAGAACCTCAGCATAGACAAATTTCAAGGTAAGTTTGCTGACTATTCCATTTAGCACATTTTCTATAATGTATGTGGTTTTTCAAGTGATAACAAAAGTATTAAAATTATTTTAACATTCATTTGTAATGTTTTTTTTTCCTTCTCTTTCCATTCAATGAAGATGAATTCCGAGGTGATGGTGCAAATAAAATCACAGTAACAAAATGTGGTTGAATTTTCCACCTTAAATATTGAAAATGAAAAAGGTTAGAGAAAGCTTAGAGTAAAAATGTGAGGTCAGGGAAGAGTATGGTGAATTAGAGTGAGGATCATAGAAGAAAACTCATTTTTAATGGAAGATAGATTAGAAAGTTGTGTGGCACCTCTTAAGGGTGAGGGACTTTTGTAAATGAGAGAAAAGGCTAAAGACATGTTTGGGATTTTTGGTGTAGTTTGAAGTAGAGAATGTTTCCTTTTTCTCACCACAAAATTCTTGATAAAAGATCTATGACTTTTTATCAGTTCTTTGGGAATTATATTTATATTTCTTTCTTTGTGTGATATTCTCAAAGGGAAACTAATTACATTGTCGTTTCTAAAAACAAGTGCTCTACTTTTCCATTCCATCTGGTATATCTATAGGAGCGGGCTGTTTGCCAAATAATATATTTTTTTATGAGTTACTTACAAATTTCTCTTTTTTTTCACTTATTTGTTTAACTTATTTATTTCACTTATTTATTTTTTTATGTGGTGTTGAGGATCGAACCCAGGATCTCGCACATGGAAGGCGAGCGCTCTACCACTGAACTACAACCCCAGCCCCTTAAACATTTTTTTTCATGTATTTGTTAACCATTTGTATTTCTTTGTTGAACCAAATCTTGGATAAGGAGAAATCTCTCAACTAGATTTCATTCAACAGAGAATTATGGTTAAAATATACTAATCCTTGACTCCTCAAATGCTATTGGTGATGTTTATCAGGGTATAGTGAAGCTTGGTATCCCCAAGCAATGCCCATATCCCTTATGAGAATGAAGTCTTAGCATTAATTTTTAGGTATTGAGTAAAATTACACAAGTATAATGAACTTGTTATTGTTAACACCTATTTTCTTTAAATAGGCTCCACCATGCCACATACTCCCATCATGATCTACTGCCTCATGGCCGATAGCATCTTTACGTTTTTATTAGTGCATTACTGTTACACATACTAGTTGGGTTCATTTTGATATAATCATAAATGCATATAGCAAAGTTGGTGCATTATCAATCCTCAGTACTTCTGCTTTCCCTGCTCCTCTTCTTCCTCTGATCCCCTTAAATGAATAAAAGACAAATAGTATCTTATTTGTCATGACAGGAGCAATCCATATGCAGAAACAGACTTGAAGTATCGTGTCAATGTGTTATCTTATTTTCAACATAAAGCTGTCCCATATGTAACTTAACTAAAGGAAATTTTTAGAATTAGAGAGACCTTTTCATCCCTCTGATGCCAGTTTGCCAATGTCCATACACAGAATGCTTCACTCATCAATGAAGATGATTATGTAAGTTGGGTTATAGGTAACATCACCACTAAATGTTTAAATAATGCAAGCTAAAATATAGAGTAGCACAAGCCAGCCCTATGAAAAGTAAATGACTGATTTGAAGAAATATTATTCAGAAAGACAGGAACAATTTTAAAGAAGCAATTCATTTGACAGCCTGATAATGAATAGCAGTGGCCTCCTCTATATTCTTATAAGCTTACAGATGCTAGTTCGCATGAGCTAGGAGAGTGTGCTGCTACACCAGAGGAATAACTGAGAAGGAGCATTCATCCCTCTTGAGAGAATGAACTAAAAGCATTTGCATTTGGGAAAACTAAAACTGAAGCATAAGAGCATCTTACATGTGTTGGGAAAACAACACAGAGTAGTTAACGAATGAAAATTAGAAATATGAGTTCTGCAACATCCATAACATTTATATTAGGGCTAGATTAATTTATTAAAGCTTGCACTCACTGACAGATGTAAAGAAAAACAGAACATTATCTGTGCATGGTCCTGTATTTTCTTGCCCTGAGGAGCAACAATTTTACTTATTTAGAGATCAGCCTAGCACTTTTCCACTGCAGATCACAAATTGCTTCATAAACTTTCATGTTGATTTTAACCGGATTGCCAGATTTTCTTCACAGCTTGAAGCAAATCACATCTTCTAATATCTGATGAACAGAGGATTTTTAAAAAATAGTACATGTCCCATTTAAGGGAAATGAACATTTGCCTCAGAAACTGTCTGATCCGTCTGCTAATTAGGTGATGGCATGAAATTACGAGAAACACTGTGGTTGCTTGTATATAAATGGTTTTGAGAAAATAGTCCTATAGGAGTGAGCATATTAGCTTAACTTATCAAACTTTAATAGTAGAGAAATTGTAATATATTATTAAAAGCCAATTTTACATTTGAGGTCTGCTGGTTGCATATTTTTTATTTCAAAGGTTTTACTTTTTTAGGACAAAGGGAAGACTATCTCCACTCAAATGTAGGATGATTTTATCACTACAATAGTAAAAAAAAAAAAATTCTAATTTTTTTTTTTGTGTGTGTGTGTGTAGCTTGTGAAAGCACACATGGTCAATTACATAAGCACATTCTTTTTTTTTTTTTTTTCCCCAGACTGGGGATTGAACTCAGGGACACTTGGATCACTGAGTCACATCCCCAGCCCTATTTTTGTATTTTATTTTGTATTTTTTGTATTTTATCCTGTGAGGTTCCCCATTTCCTGTGAGATACTTCTCACTGAGTTACTTCGCACCTCACTGTTGCTGAGGTTGGCTTTGAATTCATGATCCTCCTGTCTCAGCCTGCCCAGGCTCTGGGATTACAGGTGTGGGCCACTGCTCCCCTCCACACATGTACATTCTAAAAGAAATTTAAACAATGTTTCAGTCTGAATTACAGGTTTCTAAAAATTAATATTATTCAGAATAAATTTATTAGGTAAAGTATGAAGTTCAGTATTATAGCACTTGCCTAGCATATATGAGGTTCTAGGTTTAAACTCCAGCACCAGAAAGAAATAAAGAAAAAAAGAAAGAAAGAGAGGGGGGGGAGGAAGGGAGGGAGGGAAGAGAGAGAGAGAGTAAAGAAAAGCAACAAAAAAAGAAATTCCAAGAATGACTGTGCTTATTCTACTAACACCCATATTTGACTATCCATGAGAGATTATTATGATGATCCAGTGTGGCTAAGGACAATGTCTCCTGAATGCTTATATCCAAAATAACAATATTAAAACATTTCTCTCCATAAGTTTATATTATTAAGGTATCAGTAAGAAGAGAATTAAAAATAGTAATTTCAATAGATAGATAGACCATTGAATTATACATTCATACTGTATTAGGTAAATGAAAATTCACTCTGTTTCTTATGCATATTTAAATAAATGAGTTTAAAAAATTCTGTCTACCGAAAGAACTGTGGAAAAATTAGACTCTTTATCTCAAGAAATCCAGATCCTAGTGATGAAAATATTTATATTAAAAACAGAAGAGATACTACATTTCTTTTGTTGGAAAAGTCAATGATTTAACAATTGCAAATTTTACATTTATTTTCTAATAACAAATTGTATCTGAAGCTTATTTGTCCTAAGTCATTTTGGATTTTTGGTTTAGAACTCCCTCTCAAGAGAGGGCATCAAATTGGTAAGGAACATGGCTGCTAGTGTTGCTATAGAAAAACCTTGGTCCAGTCTCAATTCAAGGAAAGGACCAGATGAGGAAATAATTTGCAGTAATGCAGAAAGTTGACTTCTTTTACCCATTATTCTCTTCTTCCTATTTCCCCTTCCCTGACGGTTCCTTAATCTTCTCCAAATAATGGAAGAAAATCAAAATGCCCTGTATATCTACCAAGTGCTGCATGCTTTGCTAATCATTTTAACTGAAATATCTCCATACAGTCTTAACATACCCCATGACTGATAAAGTAATAAGTGACATTAAAGAGAAAAAATGGAAAAAAAGGCCAATGTTTCTCATCTAACACAAACATGTTTTTACATGTCTATTATTGTTCTTAATGACAGCATATAATCTAAGAGAACTGAAGTAGCTGCTCTTTATTGAATTTTTGATTCCTTAGAAGAGAAAGATATATATTTTAAATGTATTACCTTAATTAAGTATATTCTATGAGGTATAATTTTTTATTAAGGCATTTTGGACTTTTATCAAATGTATTATAGATCTTTTCAATTCCCACCCTAATAGTCCACGAAAGCAAGATGCTGAAAACACAAGATCTGCTGATCACTTCTAAACACTATGCACTGGTAGCTCAATCCATCCCAATCTGGCTCCTGAGCTGTCCTCTCTCTAGAGCTGAGGAAATTTTGTGTGTGTGTCTTCTTCAAGAGAGGAAATCTAAGAACATGCAGAATCTTCATCTCACTCACTCTTGGCTGCTACAGCATCTATCCTGGATGGTGCCTAGACACAAACATTTTTTTAGTTATTTCATCTCATTGTAGTTGTGGAAAATTCCCCATTTCCTGTGAGGAAAGGAGGGATGGAGGGATGGAAGGAGGGAGAGAGAAAGAGAGAGAGGAGAGAGGAGAGAGAGAGAGAGAGAGAGAGAGAGAGAGAGAGAGAGAGAGAGAGAGAGAACACTACAGACCTTATTAGGTTTATTAATTTCAAAATAGATTTCTGCTTCTGCTTTTGGAAAATGAACAAGATTTTCTAAAGTCTTGAAGCTCTTTGTTCTGAAGACAGGTAGAGACTGACTCTAAAACAAAATGTCTCCACTTTTTCTCTGTTAAAAATAATTGGTTAATGACAAATACTAATACTTTCTTTTAAAGCACTGTCTTGATGGAAAATGTAGTGGATTTTTCTATTCACAGGCCAGGTCAAAATAAATTATAGCAACTTCAGTATTGATTTCCTTTTGTGCTGAAAATAGCTTTTGTGAAATTGAGGATCATATGATTTTACCTGAAACTATACCGGAGCATGAGGCATATATTAAGACTCTGCATGGTAGAACTTTTACATCTCTTCTATAATTTTATGTTGAACTCTTTGGAAAGAAAATGGTTATGCAAATTAAATACTATATTTTTAAAATTTGTAACATCTTTCTAACTTAAATTCAGGATATCAGGATTCAAGGCTGAATTACTTTGTTTAGGATGAGCTTTGGTTCCATGAAATTGGGTCTTCAAGGCAGGGATAGCGAATCCTCCTCTTCTTCTACTTAGACTTAGTTAATTCTACATATGGGTTCCAAGAAGTTCTCTGAGAACCATGTGGAACTGAGACTTTCTGGCAATGTCCAAGGGCAAAGATGTCTGGGAAGTGCAGCTCTCTGAGGAGTCTCCTCAGAACCTGAAGTCACATTTTACAGTATCCACAGATGCCTGTCTTTCAGTTCATATTTTAGAATGATTACCCTGGGATGAAAACAGGCAAACAGCTCACTCTCAATCCAACCTCTTTCAAATGACCATCAGCTTCTCTGCTTTAAATCCCAGGAATGAGAATTCAGATGTGGTCATTTTTTTCATATCTTTCTATAAAAAAGAGTGAAATAAAATTTTTCAACTTAAAGTCACAGAAATACAACCACAAATACATTTTTCAATTTGGTTAGGAACCACACAACTCTGTCAACAATGTTAATATCATTTAGATCAAATTCTTTGGCTAACTGAGCTAATTTGCATGGGCTCAATTATAGGTGTGGTGAAATTGAGGTCAAATAAATGACACAGATTCTGATCTGGTTTTGATTACCAAGCTTTATAGACTTTTTTTTTGTGTTTAACTATTACTGTAACTTTGCCAATGAGTGTTTGCCTAACTTCTGCCTTATGAACATCGAGTTTCAATTCCCTTACATATGTCTATGCTTGTAATTTTTGTGTTATAGCTCCTTGCCAGAGTCTTGCTGTTCCTAAACCCACTCTCTAGGGTGGTGTGCCTGCATGAGGTCCTTCCATATGGATGCGTCAGTCATACTACACTCAGGTAAGAGCCATTTTGGATGGTTCCAATTCAAGCAAAATATCTACTATTTAACATCTAATTGTACAAGTAACACTGACTTGTAATTAGGAACAGACTTCAGGATGTCCAGTATTATACATGCTATTAATTTCTTCCAATCTGTAATTTATCTACAATAGCATTGAACAAAAAGTTAATTATAAAAATGGGTTATTCAGAACCAAAATTAATACCTTTACAAATATGTTATTTTTGTAGTAAAAGAACTCTGTTTTTTGCGAGGACTATTTTTCTAAGTTAGTATTTTGTATGTATGTAACTGGATTAAATAACTTCCTGTTGAATGAAAGATGCTTTAAAATAACAGCACAAATTGCTTATTAAGGCTTTCTAAAGTCACGCCTGTTCTGCAGTAGGACATTTAAAACTATATGTATTGAAATTAAGCACAAGCAAAGAAAATTGCTACTTGTTGATTTTGGATGATATAAAAACATAAACTTCTACCATTTGACAGATTTAGAAAAAAAATCCTTTTTGGAGGAATTTCAAGCATTAGAAAAAATGTTTTGAAAAAACCATTAATATTAGCACCTATTAAACAGCAATAAGACAATCTTGTCTGTAATAAATGTAGAGGTAAGTATTATGTGTCAGACAGTGTGCTGTTACAACAGGTAATTAAGGCAAATTTGACTCTCTTTTCATTCAAGTTGTCCCTTTGCAAAAGGTAATAGCATATTATCACTGTGAATAAGAATTCACTCTCTTTCTCATATTTGATGCTTTATAGGTACATTTGTATTTAGATAGAGATACAAATATATAGATGTAGACACATAAAACGTTAATATCAGCTTAAGTGATTATTCCAGCAATGGCTGTAAAAATATGTAGACTACAGTAAGAAACAACAGACATAAAGGTGATTCTCTGTATCCTCCCCCTCCTAGTGCCAAGCATGAGCAGCCCAGATAGACTAATTCTTTCTAAGCAAGGAAACCAAAGTAGAGTCATGATTAATAGTGAGAACTAAGACCAATTAATTAATCCACTATGAGAACTTTAATTCTTACACAGTGAGTATCTATGTCTATCTTAACCTTGTTCCTAGTAACCAAGATATTGGAAACTGAATGACCAAAGCAGCCATTGATCAGAACAGTATTTAAGTACTTCCTACCTATGTTTTTGTGTTTCTTCTCACAGAATGTGGAACCACACCCTTTCTTCCACCTTAAGATCGCTTACTTTGTTATTTTCTATCAGGGAAGAGGATATTTTTGAAGAGAGAAGTGGGAAGTAGCAGATACAGATGACTTACGTCCACTGGGGGAAAAAATATCTGTAGTTTACATGTAAGCAGATGAAAGCAAATTAGGGTAAGATTTAGAATAAGAGGTTTCTCACAATATCTTCCAAAAAAAATATTAGGACGGGAAGACTTACAGAACATTTCTCACAAAATAGATAGTAAACCTCTGAGGATCATGTAGCTCCTGTCACCTGTGTTCACCCATTTTGAGATATTTCTTTCTTTTCCTCATAATTTCGCCTGTAGCTCAAGCCAGAGGACTCTTTTCTTCTCACACTTCCTGGACATCCTGGTTTCAGTGACATAAACCTTCCTCTTCTTTGTTATTTTTTTCTTTTACATTTTTATTAAAAAAATAAAAATATCCTTTATGTGGTTTTTGCTTAGGACCCCAGAATTTCCAGATGCTGATATACTTTAAGAGTGGGATAGAAGAGGGAACAAAGAAAACAATGAGAAATTTAATAATTCTTAGTAATTTACAAATACATTATGCGTAGGCATATGTTTTTACTTAAGATGTGTTCTTATTTTTTAACACAAGAGAGGATGATTTAAATTTTTATGACATTTTGAAGGATTCTTAAATACAACCCTTAGCTCTGTGTCTCTTGTTTTCTAAAGAAATTAATTACTAATTGTATCTTAAAGAAGCACTTTACTGTCTTCCCACAAAAAGCAAATGAACATAGTTTTCATGATACTTTGAAGATACAATAATATGTCATCAGACTTGTAGAAATGAAGGAAGGATTTTTTATCCATGTTCCATAAAATAAAATTGTGAGAAGGAAAAACATATACTATAGAAATAAGGAGGGAAAAAAACCCTCAGAGAAAAGGCTGAGCAGAAATTAATACATAATTAGAAGAAAATAATTTATACTACAATCTCTTTAGAAATAATTTATTTGGCAATATTTTGTGGATTTTTAAGTTATTTGTTTTGTTGTTAAATCCATTTCATTAAAATGATTTTACACTTTTAAAGTAGCATAATGACATAATTTATATGATGCCACACTGATCAATGTCATCTAATGTTTCATTTACCTGTGACCAAGTGTTTGTAAGAAATATAATTTTCTTATGAGTGTACTAACATTTGATTTCCATTAAAATATATAAATGCTATAAAATTTTCAAAAAATCATGCTGAAAGGAATCTCAATTTCTATTTCCCTTGAGCTGTAACTCTCCATATAGCAGTTCATTTGAACTATGTAAGGTTTCGAACTTTTACCTTCACAATAAGGAAAGATTTAAAAAAAAAATCATGCTATTTCTGTAACTGAATATGTCCATACAATAAAGTGATTAAATTAGCATTTCTTCAAACATTGCAAATATTATGTTATCTAGTCTCTGAAACACCTACAAATTCCCTCTAAATAACTATGCATACTCTCTTTCTGTAGATGGATAGAAATTTTAAATATGAAAATCTCCAATCATAAAGCATTTTTACAGTGTTATATTATCGCTTACTGTAACAAATTACCATACACTTAGTAAAACAACACAAACTTATCATCTTATCACACTGGAAGTCTATAATCCACAAAGGATCTTCCATGGTGCTGCCCTCCTCTGGAGGTTTTAGGAGAGGATTGTTTCCTTGGCTTTTCACACTTCTGGAAGGCTACTGCTTTCCTTGGCTAGCGGCCTCATATCATGCCAACTTTCTAACATTACATCTCCTTCACTGACTCCTCTGTCTCCTCTTTCCCTTACAAGGACCACCATGATTAGACAGGGTGTGCCCTGAATCCAAGATAAATTCCCTTCTCTGTCATATCTGCAAAGTCATTTGTCATGTAAGGTAATATATTCAAGGATTCCAGAGATTGGGATATGGATATCTTTGGGAAATTGTCATTCTTCCTACCACAATAGAGTGTTCTCAGTGCCCTCTTTTTTTAAAAAAAAAAAAGAAAGAAAAAAGATTGTCAGAGCAAAAATAAGCAAATTATTAAACTGATTTTGAAAAGACCTGTTCAGAAATCTTTAAGAAGCACCTTAAATACAGAAGAGCATTTTTATATTGCCTACATGTGAACAATATATTTCAACATCATAATAAATATAAATAATCAATCTGTATCTTGGCACTTACAAGACACATGAGAACATGACAGTAGTTACTGTATCATACAGGAATTGCTTCCTATGGGATTATAGGAGCTGTCTCATTTTTGTTAAAGGCTGGAATTCATTAGAGTAGTGTGATACCTTATACCCCCAATTTGATGATATATGTGTCTGTCAAATTCTTGAACATCTAGCACTATGATGTACCTACACAGGAGCCATTCAAATACTAGTTGTGTGAGTTTATTTTTGACTGCTCTATATCTGCAAATTTGTTTGCCTTACTAAAAGTATATTGAAGAACAGGAATCAAATTCAAACATGATTAAGGCTTTCATCCCTCTGCAGTACAAATTGGCAGATATAAATGCTTTTTCACTCCTTACGATTTATCTACCATGACTTAGCATCAGAAAGACACAGATGCCAACATGTGGGAAAAAATTTCAATACTGACATGAATGGAAATGTCTTTTAGCCAGGGGAAAAGAGTGAACCAAAACATTTTATATTTCTTTGGATTCTTTCTTTTGAAAGTTGTTAATATACCCTTATTTTTCTATTCTGCCCTGATTCCTAAAAGTATCCTGAGAATAGACTGCATAATCTAAAAGAGTTTTAGAAATAAACATTATGTATCTCTTTTTGAATGCTTAGGATACTGGATAAATTTTAAACTTCATGTTTTATCTAAAAGATAAAATTTTGTTCCATTTCCCAAAAGCCAAAGGACCCTCTTGTGGCCTCCTTTTCTGAGTTCAGATCAGTCATCTTGGTCTCGCTGGACTATGTTTACTCTTAGTCTGAGGTTTTCTTGTTCCCTTTCCTCTCATTGTCCCTTAAGAAATCAAAACCGTTCTTTGAGCTCACTCAGATTAACATGATACTGTAGATTCAGGATTACATATTCTTCCCAACTGAGAAGTTATTACTCATCACAGATTGTGTTAAACGTTGAAATTGCAGTGTTTTATGATTGATGATATCCACCCTGAATCGGGATTGAAGTAGAATGATAATTTCATATTATTAAATAATGAACATCGAATCTCTTTCAGTCTTAAAACAACTTCTATTTTAAAATAGAACAAGTCATGTTGTAGCTGGTGCAAAATCACCACACATCTTGTGTTTGTTGCAGTTGGTACAAAGTGGGCTGAAGATAAAGGAAAAAGAATGGCTTGCTGGCTGGGTTGCTTAGTAGGTGGTGGCATTTTAGCCCACAGACAGGCTCAACCTCAAGCCACAGGGTAGCATGGGGGACATTGGGTAGCTGGAATGAGAACAGGGCTATAAATATGTGCATTGCAATCTTGGACCTTAGGCTCCTGTTTTTTCTCGTTCTTCTTCTCGGATATGATGTGTGATAATAGAATAATAATTCAAGTCCTTCAGGTAACTTAAATTGCTTATTAAACCATATGAGATTGATGATTCTAGCCTTTAGGTCTAATGTGCCAAACTTTTTCACCAGTTCAACAATTGTGTTCCTTCCTATTATACTTTAAAAATTCCTTTCTAACATACTTTAAATGA
The DNA here is from genome assembly GCF_052094955.1 of Ictidomys tridecemlineatus. Lineage (NCBI taxonomy): Eukaryota > Metazoa > Chordata > Mammalia > Rodentia > Sciuridae > Ictidomys > Ictidomys tridecemlineatus. Next base: position 37,413,797 of record NC_135490.1, read on the forward strand.
ACAAAAGAATCCCTAGAAGGAAGGGCCTCTTGGAGACAAATATGTATCATTTAAATCCTTATTTAGTTGTGTTTTTGTTGTTGTTGTTGTTTTTTGTTGTTGTTGCTATTGTTTTGTGGTGCTGGGTATTAAACCCAGGGCCTTGTGCATATGAGGCAAGCACTCTACCAACTGAGCTATATCCCCAGCCCTAAGTCCTTATTTGAAAGTATCATTTAAAACTTTATGCATCAACTCTTTGTTTTTTTTTTCCACTGTTTATTTTATTTTTTCCAAATCAAACTGAAAAGGCAGAATATTTAACATTTTTTATTTGTTTTTGGCAGTGATAAGGATAGATCTCAAGGCCTCACACCTGCTAGGCAAGGACACAACCACTGAGTGACAACCTGACCCTTTATTATTTGAATTTGAGACACAATCTCTCTAGATTGTCCAAGCTGTCCTTAAACTTGCCATCCTTCTCCCCTGGCCTCCCAAGTATCTGGGATTCCAAGGCCTGCACCAACATCCCCACTTGGATCCACATGTATAAATATTTCCTTGGCGTTATGAGAAATGGAATTTTAGGTGTGCACATTTCCAAGGATGTGCTATTTTGATATATGTCCCTCAAAAAGCTGTGCTAACTTACCCTCTTCCAGCAATATAAAAGAGCACTCACGTTCTGACCTTTACTAACACCAGGTATTTACTATTATTAAAAAAAATTGCTACTTTGATACAAAAAATATTATAATTGTTTTTATTTGCCTTGACTCTTTCTTAACCTGCTGTGATTCAATAAATTATTTCTCCCAAATCTATCACTGATGCAATTAGGAGTGAGACTACTATACAATTTCTGATCTAGGTGTGTTTTTGTACAAATATGAAAAAGCAGATTTTATTTTTCCCTCATTTTATAGAAGACTTCAGATCTTTTAAGAGGCTCAGTGCAGGACCAATGGCTGTATCAAAAAATCATCATATTGAAATGAAAAAAATGATACATTTTCAAGAAAAAAAAGGTTCTGGGGTGACATTAGAAAACACTTATGAAATGTGGAGGTCATTTTAGTTCCAGAGGTTTAGTTCCAGATGAGCATCAAAACATGTTAGAAACTTGAATAACTCGTTTTTATTCATTTATTCATTCTTCTTAAATGGAGACCAGCATTTCCTCCAGGTGATAATCTGATTTTTAAAGGTGCAGAATAAGTTCACTAATCTGATATTCTATGCTTCAGCAAACATTGCTGTTATGTGGGAGAATAAAATAGTGTATACATCATTTCTATCCAGTAGAGGTTCTAGGTAATTCCTTTGGGGCAAGGAATGAAGAACAGCATGTGTGTGTGTGTGTGTGTGTGTATGTTTTTAACCTTCACCAAAATTTTACTTTTTAAAATAAATTATCATACTTATCAGTGGTTTCCTAATCTTTTCTATAAATAATTTCTTTTTATTACATTTTTTTGGAAAAATATATTGGTATAATTCTGGTTTGAGAATTGACAATATAAAATTCCCAGAGCAAAGGATCTCTCCTAAGATATATTTTATTTCAATTTCAGTTTCTGGGTTCTGGTTTAATATGCATGCTGAGTTGCAGAGCGTTTTTAGTTAATTTTGCTTTGCTTAAAGCTATTAATTGGAATTATATATAGACAATTATTCATGCATTACATTTTACCTGTAGGGAGAACGGAATACTATTTTGAAGTAAGAATAACTCAAGTAGCAAACTGAAACAACCCACAGAGCACTCTAATATTCAATTGGCACTTCATTAAATCTTTTCACAATTACTTAGAATTTGTTGGATGAAACATTTGCTACAAATCATTGCTAATGCAGCATCTTAAATAACTTCAAAACGAGCTGGTACATTTCTATTAAGCAGTCTTGATGAACAATTTGAGAAGGAAAATACTACAGCATTTTATATTATTTTCTTCTTCCTTCACATTTTCTTTCGATTGTTAATAATTTAAAAAGTGCGAATTTTTACATTAGGGAATTGCTGATAATAGGATAATTTCTTAAGAGAATTTTGACCACCCTGAGGTCTCACTGGCCACTCCTTAGAGAAAGGAGCCTTTGTCATGCAAAATGTTCATGATACTTTCTGTAGTGTACTTTTCCTCCCTCCGTCTCCAAATATCTTCAGCACATTTTTTTGGATAACTGAGGACTGCTCAAATATCGTACAGATCTTTATTGCCTTTACAATGCCCAGTGACCCAAAGGAAAAAGGAAAAATATATGAAATAACACTCCTTTAATTAAAACATACTTTGGAATACCTACTTGATTGAATTATGTTCACTTATATAATACTGCTACCATATATGTGTCTCCAAGAGTAATTCACTAGTCTTTATACAGAACACATGAAATTTGATCAATTTAATTTCATTCACTTGGTTTCTGTGTACTCCAATATCAATTGAAGAAAAGCAGAACTCAATATTATGGGTTGTTTTGTGTGTGTGTGTGTGTGTGTGTGTGTGTATTTGATTGCTTTTGAAATTGTGTCTACAATGCAATGATCTTCACAGTTATACAAAATAGAACAAAGAACTCTAAAAGAAGTGTTAGGAGCATCTTTCTATAGGAATAGAGAAAGCCAACTAAAGGGGTGCAGAATTCTTGGGTAGAGATAGTCCTGCTGGTCTAAGAGTCTCAGAAAACTTCCAAGTGAGTCTCAGTCTTCTTGTTTGCTTCAAGTAGAAATGTTACGTTCTTCCTGAGCATCGACTGAGGTGGCCCTGCCCCATGTCTGAAGAAAAACAAGATAGAGATTACACTCAACCCTATAATGAGTTGGAATATACAAGATCAATAGACCAATTCTGAGATGAGGCATTGTATTGGGGTGGGAGGGGGTCCTCTGTGGAGGTAGGGGATGAGTGATTGGGGTTTGGGATCAGGGAAGGAATGAGTGTCTCAAAATCAGGGCAGTGTTCCATGCCACAAAAATGAAGGCTCTGCACTCAGAGTTAGAATTGTGTCCAGCAAAAGGAATTCTTTCAGTAGCATAAAAGACCAAGAAACTTGAATCTCATCCCATTTCCTCTAACATTGTCTCATTTGGAGCAACCTGAATCTTACTTTCCGTCATTTCTATGATGCAGCAATTACCTGTCCTTGAAGCTCCTAGTGAGAATCTCTTGATGATGTTCTTTCTAAAATGCTAACTACTGTCCCCGAACTTGTAATCTTGGGGCTGCCAAAAAGGTCCCTAAATTGTTCAATGTATTCCTGAAGTCTCTAAAGGATCTTGTGAAAAGAAAGCCTATTTATGTTCCTCACTCCAATCTTAAAATACACTAACTATTGCATGAAAATGGTTTCATTAATTTCTTGTTTTTACCCTTGAAACAACCAGGGACCTGGAAACTTTTGTCTCCCTTGTAGTTAAAACATGTTTTGGTTTCCCTCAAAATGCATCTTTTCTTTTCTTTTTTTTTTTCTCAAGCTATTGAGAGAAATAATTCTCTAATATTTTATTTTTAAAAAGTCTTAATGTTTGCACATCTAAAACTGCATTTAAATGTCTTCCTTTGAAAATAATTGGTTTAGTAGTTAAATTTACATTCTACTATCTAAAGCATAAAATCCCTAGATTTTAAATAATAATGTATACTCTGTGAAAATATTATTGTTACATTAGTTAAACATCATGTCTACCCTATATGGAGAGCAGTTTGTTTGTGTGTACCTTCTTATTTTTTATTTCTTTAGTTAAACATCATGTCTACCCTATATGGAGAGCAGTTTGTTTGTGTGTACCTTCTTATTTTTTATTTCTTTCAGTACCAGGATTGAACTCAGGGTCACTCAACCTCTGAGCCACATCCCCAGCCCTTTTTTGTATTTTATTTAGAGACAGGATTTCACTAAGTTGCTTAGCATCTCTTGTTGCTGAGGCTGGCTTTGAGTTCGTGATCCTTCTGCTTCAACCTCCCAAGCCATTGGGATTACAGGGGTATGCCACTGTGCCTGGCTTGTTTATGTATATATTTGAATTAAATAAAAGCACACTGGAAGGTACTCTGTCTGAGGTATATTTTGGAGAAGAAATGATAATTCTATACTTGTGAAAATAATACTGTTCAAGTTTGAATAGATCTGATATGTAGACTTCAGAATCTAGTATAGTCATCAAATCCATAAGAAAGAAAAAAAAACACACACAAGTAAGAACTTGTTTGCAAGCCTGAAATTGTGGTACAGATTCTGTAAAATAAAAACAGGTAGTTTATTCAAATACTGGTTTATTATCAGACTTTTCCACATAGATTTTATAATTTGCTCCAATAATATTTTTCTCTAAGAGATTCTGCTGTGTATATAATCACTGGTGGCCAATGATAAACTAAAATTCAGACCACATAAAAGTTTTTATTTTACACGAGGGATTGAGGATAAGTTGAATACTTCTTTTAGAAAACATACTTGGGAAAAAAGGTAAACATGTGTTTAAAAATCTAAAACAAGCATTTAACTTTATAATCAATGCATGTGAGTTCTAGTTAGCTTCTTAAATTAAGGAACATCTCATAATATAGTATTCTGTCATATCCAAGTTGGCAAATCTAATGAACACTTACCATATTGGCCTCATTTAACACTTATGATTAGCACTGTGTGTTTTAAACTTCTTTGATAGCGGTATTTTCCAGACCTTTCTTATACTGGACTACTTAAATCTCTTTTTCAGACATGGGAATTTACCATTATTATTATTATTATTATTATTATTATTATTATTTTGGTACCCGGGATTTTATTCAATTGTGCTTAACTATTACATCCCCAGCATCCCCAGCCCTTTATTTTTATTTTTTATTTTGAGACAAGGTCTTATAAAGTTGCTTATGGCCTCACTAATTTGCTGAGGCTTTAAACTTGTGATCTTCCTGCCTTAGCCTCCTGACATTCTGGGATTACAGGTCTGCACCACCATGCCTGGGTATCTTTATCATTAAAACTCTGTCTTTAGCTGTATTTTTAATTTTCTGATATTTTTACTTGGCTACAATGACCAATTAATTGCTGACCAGTTAATTGCTTCATATTCCATTCCAAAATCTAGACTTCTAGACTATTCTGCTGAAATTCATATCCCCATAGCTAACTGATCTCAGGTCATGTTCATTTGCATATCCTGCAAAGTTTTCAGATTCACTACTTCAAGTCTGTTCTTGACTCCATCACCTCATGGTCACATCTACCTATTCTGTCAGTATTAACAATTTTCAGAAAGTTCTCTTTCCATATTACCATTACCTTAACCATCCAATCAAATAATTGCTAATTCCCTCCATTGTGTTTTCTTGCATCTGGTGTAATACTTTCTCTCCATTCTCCCAGTTGCTGACAGACTGACTTTTTTAAAACAAAAAAAAAAGCCTGTGTCATTCAATGTTTTGCTTTTAAACCTCCTGAAGCCAACCTAAATGAAGTCAGGCTTTGCTAATCCTATCTGTTTTTAAACTCTTTAGATATGTGCTTTCTTCAGTAGTATGAAGTTATCTGAAAATCTCACATCTCAGTATGACTTCATGCCTCTCTGTGTTCACAAATACTAATCCTGGTATCCACTTGTCTAGTGATGAAAAATCTCCAGTGATTTCACATAGTCCACTCGTGTCTTTCTTCAAATTCAGCTCTAGTGTGAGATCCACTCAAGGACCTCCCTATTCTTCAGTAAGTATCTGTTCATTTAACTCATCTTGCATCATATCCTGTGCATGCCACTATCACAGCACCAAGTTTCCCTGTCTCTGCATCTATCGCCATCTTCCAAAGAGTGATGGTATATCTAAATAATACTAGTTAAAATGTATAGCACTATATTTAATCCTCATAAATTACATATGTAGATGTTACCCTTATCATTGTGTCCCTTTTACAGATGGGGCATGGAATCAAAAAACAAAAAGTAACCAAAGCCTCACAGTGAGAAGTGAAATTCAAACACAAGAAATTAGACTCTCAAAACCCCACATTCTTTTTTTTTTTTTTTTTGGAATGGGGCTTGAACCCAGGGGCACTTTACCACTGAGCTCCATTTCCCACCTCTTTTTAATTTGTTTTCACATTTTACTTTGTATTCCTGATACATAGCATCTGTCATATTGTACCAGCTTTATAAGTGTTGGTTAAAGAATGTGTGAACTCTCATTAGTATCACTTACACTAAATAAACATTACAATAAAATATTTTTTAGGGACTACAATGGGTAGAATCAATACCCAAAGCTCATATAATTATTCATTGAATAAATTCATGAAGATTCTCATATCCAATAGTGATGTTTATATAAAAGGTATTCATTATTCCTGGGTATACAGGTAACTCTGATCACCTACTGAAAGTATTCTTTTGGGCAGCGTATAAGGGATTGAAGCCAGGGGCACTTAACGACTAAGCCACATCCTCAGTCCTTTTTATATTTTATTTTGAGACAGAGTCACACTCAGTTGCTTAGGGCCTCACTAAATTACTGAGACTGGCATTGAACTCATGATCCTCCTGCTTCTGCCTCCTGAATCAGCAGGATTACAAGGTGCACCACATGCTTGGCTACTTACTGAAAGTGTTCTTAACCTCCAAATTTCTCATGATTGTTGTTGCTGGTTAGAAAACACACAATCACTATATACGAATTTTGCTTTCTCCCTTGAATAAATAAACTGGGCCGCCATCCTTTTGTAATAAGCTGCTCTGCAGAAAACAAGAATTGGTCCAGGTAAGTCACTTCTTATTTTTGTGTCTTAACTTTTTCACTATAGAAACAAAGAAAGATTTAGGAGAGAAACACTTGCCTAACACTTCAGAAGAGATCTGGGGACAGGCGGTAATGAAATAATGATTTCTAAACCCCTAGAAGGTTTGCAGATAAAAGTTGCTGTGAGATGCAAAGATGATAAGAATTTTAGGCAAATAGCTCATTTAATAGCCATTTACAAGAGAGGATTAATTCTAAGAAGTGCTTAAAGAGTGCTTCCATTTAGCTCTTAAAGTCTAAGTGATTATTTTAGAACTTTGAAAAATGCAACTTGGGTAGAAAACAAATAAACAAGTCATAAATATGTCACCTTTGCTAAAAATCAAATTCTATTTCCTAAATTTAAAAGGTGGTAAGATTGGGTACTCTGTAAGGAAGTAAACAAAAAAGTGCCAAAGAAAGCAGAAATAAGCATGTTCATAAAAACAGAAAGTATAGTTATAGAATCATAAAAACAATCTCATGAAACACATTCCATTTTTCGAATACTTCAATATAGCTTTTAGGTAGAAAACAACATAGGTGTCAGAGATATCTGTTTCTACAGTAAATATTAGAAAAGACAATTATAAAGATGGGTAAAAAATTACCATGCTGTGATTTTATCATATTAGTAAAATATTGCGCTCTCCTAAATTTTACTCCTACATTCCATCAAATTACTTTTTAAAATCTAACATTAAGGCTGGGGATGTAGCTCAGCAGTAGAGCACATGTGAGGCTGTGGGTTCGATCCTCAGCACCACATAAAAATAAATAAATAAAGACATTGTGTCCAACTATACCTAAAAAAATACATTATTCTTATCACTATTATTTGTTCTATTTCTGGCCAGAAACCAGACACCTTCTTTCCCTGTCACCATCTTGCTGGATGTCCACATCCTCTTCTCTGTTAACTCACAGCTAGCATTACTTCAATAACCAGCTCAGGGTCCTCTACCCGAAGAATAATTCCTGCCTGCCCTCCTACTATCCAAGTTAATCATTTGGTTTTGTATTTTATAGCACTGATGCATAGATTATATATTTTTCTTTTATCACTGGAAATGTCTTCTATTACTTTTTTGCATATTCATCTGACTTCTTGCAATAGATTAAAAACTGCAAAATTATAGGGACCATTTGTGTAATCACTTTTGAATTCCTCTTACTGCACAACCAATTACACAACCAATTATGGTGAGCCCTAAAAATGTCTGCTGAATGTGGCCTCCTTTCAGCATTGAATGCAAATAAGACAATCATAAAAGGACATAGATGCTTATGAACCCATTTCAAGAAACACATACTTAATTGGAAATTTCAGGAACAATCTGAACTTATTTCAAAAACATTTCTCTTTAGTATAGGTTTGAAGTTAAAGAAGTAGAAAGTCAAGGAAAAAAATGTAATTTTAGGGATCTAGAAGATTTGATTCTAAAACTTAAGTTGCTAAAGAAAATTAAAATGCAAAATAATATATCATGAAAGTAATAAAGTACAAAAATTTCTGGTTAAAACACAAAAATAAAAACTCTCAAAATATTCTTTCTAGTAGCCCTGATATATGATGTAAAAAAGTTTAACTACTAGAATGTCACTTGATGGGTCACATGAAGGTGTATCAGCTAATAGCCCCACCTGGGCCCAGCCTCCTATCTTCCCTGCCACGGCTTCTGACTGATGAACAGTGTTATTATGGACCTTTCAGAAGAGTCCATGCTCCAGATAAATATTCCCAGGTGATCACTATCAACATCATGTGACAAGAATAGTTTTGCTTAGCTGTCCCCAAATTCTTGCTCACAAAATTGTGACAATGAAATGCTTGTTGTTTTAAGCCACTAAAATATGAAAAATAGTGGACATCTGTTTTAGCATGAGGTAACAACACAGTTTTTTCATTAACAACAAACCGTTTAAACATAACTCTGTGAATATTTCAATATTACGGTAAGGACTGGAACATGAACATATGTGTGTGTTGGTTTTTGGAAAATAATTTTAACATTGCTGAAAATCAGAAATCCTTAGTTGAAGGATTTGATGTTCAGTACATTAAAAACACAATACAAGACAGCAAAACATTGAAAGAGTTGAACCTAGATAAGTAAACCTAGAGAAGGAATTCAAGAAAATATTGATAAAAATTAACAAATAGACATTGTGTGAGATGATCTGGCTTTAGACTGGTCTAAATGTGTATTGTTACTGAATGCAGTGAGACTATTTCAATGATTTTTATATTCATAGTATACCCTATACACATATTCATATAGACTTCAAGACATATTTTGCCTTTATATGTAAACACCCACTCACAGAGAACTAGAGGTTCACTGACCTGTTTTGTAACTCATGATCTCCAGTGTTTTGGGAAGGTTGTGTAAACTAAGGTTGCCAACAAAATCATTGGCTTTTCCAGGAACATTAACTTTAATCTGATATATATGTGTGTGTGTGTGTGTGTGTGTGTGTGTGTGTGTGTATATACATATATATGTGTGTATATATATATATATATATATATATAAATTTTGCCCAAATGCAATGCCTCTTGTTATTACTCTTATTTCTTTACTCAGATGGTGTCATCACTGATATGTGGCTATTTCTTCTGAGATAACTGAATCTTTGAATTTGTTTATCAATTGTCTTGCATGATAGGAATTCTATTTTTTTTCAAAACACAAATATTGGTATTATAATCAACATAAATGTTTAATCATTTTTATTCAATATCAGATTATCAGTTAGTCACTGAGTCTGCATAAAAATTTAGAAATGACAACAAAGACCATAGACGTATAGAAGACAATCAAAGGACCTGAAAGACTTTGTGACTTGTCAAAGTCCAAAAAATTATAATGTTATAATTTTTAATTTAACTTTTGAAATTTTAATATCCTTTGTATATAATAACACAGGAAATAATATTAAAACCAGATATGTACAAATTACTAAGGTTTTAACAAATTTATAAGAGTTTTTTTTACATTTGTTTCACATCTGTCTTTAAGAAGAAAAGAGAGAGAAGAGGAATACTGATTTTCTAGATCAATATTCTTTCTCCATACCTTATTACTTGTCTCACAGTTTGGAATTATTGCTGATTCTTGTTTTTGTAAAAGTTTAATGTTGAAGTTTCATCTATTAGCACATTCGATTCCCTCCAGATATTAGAAGATAGTTAGGGCATTTATTACTCTCTGTATTCTATAGATGAATTTAGCATAAAAATGTTCACTGATTTGCCTAAATTGTCAAAGTCATTAAAAAAGATCCAGCCAAACTCTGGCAATCAACTAGTATGTGTCCTAAAATACTCTGCTGCATAAGTCATAAAGATATAACTTGATATCAGAATATGAGAACAAGGGGCTGGAGATGTGGCTCAAGCAGTAGTGTGCTCGCCTGGCATGCGTGCAGCCCGGGTTCAATCCTCAGCACCACATATAAACAACGATGTTGTGTCCATCAAAAACTGAAAAAAATAAATATTAAAAAAATTCTCTCTCTCTCTCTTTTAAAAAAAAGAATATGAGAACAAAATACAGATTTGGAGGCATTTTTCTAAGAATTCAAATTTATCAATATCTAGTCATAGTTGCAACCTAAAAAATTATAATAATATTTTTCAATTCTTAAAAAATTAATAATTAATTCTTTATCTTCCAATATCACTTCACTCCTTTTCAAATACATTCATACTCCGTTTAATCATCCTTACCATCTCTTCAAGGCATGCATTTGTCAGTAATTCTTTTTACCAATAAGAAAGTAGAAAACTGAAAATCCCCATGTTATATAGTGGCTTAGGCCAGTAGTCTCCAGCATTTGGTGTACATTACAATAATCCAAAGAGCTTCTCAAAATATTAAAGCTGAGGTCATGTCGTATGCCAAAGTAATCAGAATTTGAGGAACATGTTCTAGGCGTTAGCAAATTTAAAGAGTCTCAGATTATTTCAGACTCCTAAACCAAGTTTGGGAACCTCTACTTTAAGCAGTATCTACACTACAATCATTTGGACTCCTAGTCTACTGCTTTTTCTGTTGCAGTTTGAAACTATACTCACAGATAGTTTTGCTACCTTTCCTTGGGGGCAGCAGCTAGCAGCAGTTAAGTAATCATTTTATAATTTAAAACCTATTGGTTTAAGTTTGATTATTTTTTCCAGCTGTGTTTAGAAATAGACTTTTAAATAATATTCAGTGACCATGACATTTTTTGACCCTCCATGGACTTTCAAATGAAGTCTCCTTAGCTGTCTAAGGTGCTGTGTTAGTTTTTCCTCCCTGTGACCAAAATACCTGACCAAAAAAAAAAAAAAAAATTTAGAGGAGGAAAAGTTTATTTTGGCTCATGGCTTTGAAAGGTTCAGTCCATGGTCACCAATTTCACTGCTCTATGCCCACGGAGAGGCAGAACATCATGGTGAGGGGGCATGGTGGAAGAAAACTGCTCTGCTCACAGTAGCCAGGAAACAGAAAGAGGGAAAAGGGGACGCAGGGAAGATGTCCTTCCAGGGCACATCCCCAGGGACTCACATCTACCAGCCATGCCCCACCTGCCTGCAGTTACCACCTCGTTAGTCCATTCAAACTAGTATGGATTGAGTAGGTCTCATCTCTCATAATCTAATAATTTGAACTCTGAATATTGCTGCAATAAGAGGAGCTTTTGAGGGATAGCTCATGTAACCAAATAGTAACTGGCACTGCCCTTTAATAACCTTGATTCTGCTTTTAGTTTATGGCATAAGTATATTCTTATTCCAACAGTAATTTCTCTCTCCTTAATTTGGATTTTTAAATCAAATGAGAAACTTGGAACTCCTTATCTACTTTGAAGTATGGAAGCAGTAAGTGAGAAGAACCTTGGAAAATTGGTCAGTGTGAAAATTATACAAGTCGTCCCTTATAGGAACATTCATACAGTAAATAGTGGAGTCATCACCCTCAGGTTATAATGCAAGTTCAGGAGCTGACCAGAAATCCAGGAATCCCCAGACGATTGCTGATCCCTTAGGGGAGACAACTCTCACACATGGGAAGCCACTGCTTATCTTTCAGTTACCCATTTAGACTTAAGTAAACATAATAGGGAGATAAATTATCACATATAAATATAATAAGACAACCCTAAGACCTTAGCATTGGAAGAAAATCAATACCAAGAATAGAATTATTAATTGGAACAGAAGAACTAATGCCCAATGAAACAAAGCCAAAAGAGATGTGAGATAAAAGATGTCACAAATCTTTAAAGATATATAAATGTATAATTTACTTCCTAATAAAGATTTAATAAAAACTGCTTTGGAAATTAAAATTTTCATTTTAAAAAAACTCGAAGTAGAAGAGTGAATAGCAGAATGGACCACCTAGAGAGAAATTTAGTCAACTAAAATGATTAAATTTAGAAATTTTCTCAGAATGTCAGGAAAATAGTGAAAGAGACATCACATGCAAGCAATATTTAGAGATATAAAAACTCTGTCTAAATGTCTGTCTTCTCAAACTGAAGTTTTGGAAAGGAAAATAGAAAAGAATGGGGGAAGACAAGATAAAAGAAAGAATAGAAGGAAACACAGCACAAGTCTTTATTTCTACCTTTTCTCACATTCTGTATTAACAATTTTAGCATAATTTGAAATGTTCATATAATATTTCTTCGTTTTCCTGATTTTTGAATAGTCATGTGCCTGATGAACACTACGGTAGAGCTAACATTTAAATAAACTTCAGCATTTTCATTTGCTTTCTATGAACATGGTACAACTAAAGTTAAGGAGGAAGAATTTGTTATTCAGCCAACATAGAAGTTTTCATAAATTTTCTTCAAATGTCATCACAAATGTGAAATTCTAGGTGGATTAAGCCATCCATGAAAACAATAGAATGACTGAGATCTCATTACCCAACATAAACAAAAGTGTTGAGCGCTGAAACGTGCTGAATGTGGGAAGCTTGCATGCCATAAGGAATGAAAGAATTTTTTTTCCCCCGCATCATGTAATCTTACACTCTCACAGCATTAACAAATTAGTATTTGTCCATGGGAGGCAAATCTTCTTTGTGACTCTTAAACCTGTTTCAAATATATGTGAATAATAAGCATCACAGTTGTTTTCCCTACAGCAAAGGTAATAATTTGTTGTGCTTTTTTTCCCCCTAATTACTGAAATTATGCCTAATATTTCATGAACTCTATGGCAAATACTCCATATGGCAGAGGAGAATCTCGCCTGCATTGGTGGTGTTAGTATTAGAAATGCCATTTCAAATGTGTGCACTAACATTTACAGCACAATCAAGATTTATTAAAACTACTCCACTGAGCAACATTGTACAAAATTTATGAACTGTAAAACTGCTATAAAGGTCACTTGAGATGCAAAAGTTTAATTTGGAATATCATGTTAGGGTACAGAATTGCTACACCTGATGCTTGTTAAAATAAATGGTTTAAGGATATTTGTCTCACTCTGTGAAGTTTATGAACTTCAACAAAAATAATTTCATATTAGCTAATATTTTACAAAGCTTTGATTTCTTTAAAGTTTATTCACATATCTATATCTCATCTCAGTGTAAAATAGCAAAGCAAACAGATAAAAATTTGATCTCAGTTTCAAAATTCACTGTTGTCTCATAGAGCACATTGTCCAACTTTCAACATTTATTCATGCTGTTGTCTATTCATTCCTTTTCTGGTGCCAAGATCTGGAGAAATGAGTAGCTTTTCAAAAGGCATAAAGAAAGTAAACAAAACTTTAACTACCAAATATTTGTAACAGGACCATTTGTTTGTGGAAATCCTCTAAGAAATAGAGCTGGTGTGCACCATTCACATATCTAAGTAATCTGAATTTAACTGCTGGAGCTTGACCCATGATCATGAAAGATATCTAGAGAAAACAGAGTGTTGAGCTAGATAGAGCGCACCTGAGTCCCAAAAAACTTCATAAAGATATAATATCCTGATGTCTATACTTGCTTAAAAATCATTAGGACTTTATTATAATCATGAAATTAATATTTTTGGAATTCTGTAGATATAGTCAAATTTAACAAATGTAGTATGTTGCCCCTGTATGTTGAAGAAGTTTTTAATTCAATGCTGTTCAACTTATGATTCTTAGTTTTATTTCTTGAGCTTTAGGGGTCTTGTTAAGGAAGCCAGTATCTGTGCCAATATGTTGGAATGTTGATTCCATCTTTTCTTCTAGCATTTACAAAATTTCTGGCCTAATGTCTAGGTCTTTGATTCATCTTGAGTTGATTTTTGTGAAGGCATGAGATGAAATCTTAGAATAGTTTTGATTTGTATTTCTCTAATTACTAGAGATGTAGAACATTTTTTTTCATATAATTGGTGATTAAATGTATATCCTCTTCTGAGAAATGTCTGTTCAGCTCCTTAGCCCATTTATTAATTGGGTTGTTTGGTTTTTTGGTGTTAAGTTTTTTGAGTTCTTTATATAGCCTGGAGATTAGTGCTTTATCTGATGTGCATGTGGCAAAAATTTGCTCCCAAAATGTAGACTCTCTCTTCTTCTCATTGATTGTTTATTTTACTGAGAAGAAGCTTGTTAATTTGAGTGCATCCCATTTATTAATTCTTGATTTTATTTCTTGGGCTTTAGGGTCTTGTTAAGGAAGTCAGGGCCTAATCCAATGTGATGAAGATTTGGGCCTACTTTTTCCTCTATTAGGCACAGGGTCTCTGGACTGATTTCTAGGTTCTTGGTCCATTTTGAGTTGAATTCTGTGCATGGTGAGAGATAGTAGGGCTTATTTTCATTTTGCTGCATAGGATTTCCTGTTCTCCCAGCAACATTTGTTGAAGAGGCTATCTTTTCTTCAATGTATCTTTTTGGCACCTTATGTGGGCTTGTCTCTGTGTCTTCTATTCTGTACCATTGGTCTACATGTCTATTTTGATGCCAATACATTGCCATTTTTGTTAGTATAGCTTTGTAGTATAAAGTCTGGAATTGTGATACCACCTGCTTCACTCTTCTTGCTAAGGACTGCTTTGACTATTTTGAGTCTCTTATTTTTTCAAACGAATTTCCTGATTGCTTTTTCTTTTTTCTATAAGAAATAATGATGGAATTTTAGGGTGAAAGACAGGGACTTTTCTGCTTTTACATGTTGATATCCAGTTTTCAAAACACCATTTACTAAAACGGCTCTTTTTCCAACATGTTTTTGCCACTTTTGTCAAGTATTTGTGTGGGTTTGTCTCTGTGCTGTCTAGTCTATTCTATTGATCTTCGTGTCTGTTTTGATGGTGATATCATGCTGGGTTTTTTTGTTATTGTTGTATTTTTTTACTTGACCCCTATGGTATAATTAGAGATCAGGTATTATTAAATATATATATATATTTCCAAGTAATCCTTGTTTTTAGGGTCTGGCTGGATTGAGGAATCAGTAGAAAGTAAAATTAGCTTATCTCTCTGACCTCGCACTTTTATAACTGTCTTTAAAATTCTAGCTTTGTTATGTATACTAGGCATTTTAATTATAATGTGCCTTGAGAGGATTTTTTTTACTTTTTTCATTTTTACATTTATTCTTTTCAGTTATATGTGAAAGTAGATCAAATTTTGACATATTTATACAAACATGGAGTACATCTTATTCTAATTAATGTTCCACTCTTGTAAATAAATATGATGTGGAGATTCACTGTGGTGTATTCATAGATGTACATAGGAAAGTTATGTCAGATTCATTCCATTGTCTTGCCTATTCCCATCCCCCCACCCTTAATTTTCCTTTGTCTAATCAAGTGAACATAAATTCTTCCCCTCCCTTCCCTCTTGTTGTGTGATAGCATCCACATATCAGAGAGGACATTCAACCTTTGGTATTTGGAATTAGCTTACTTCACTTAGCATGATAGTCTCCAGAGCTATCCATTTACTAGCAAATGTCATAAAAGCATTTTTTATTGTTAATATTTGGAATACATACCAAATTTTTAACCTATTTATCTGTTGAAGAGTTCCATAGTTTAGCTATTGTGAATTGATCTGCAATAAATATTGATGTGGTTGCATCACTGAAGTATGCTGATTTACACTCCTTTGGACATATATTAAGATCAGATAAACCTGGGTCACTCTGCAAAACTTCTTAGATGCTTATTCAGAGGCAACTGGGACAGTGCAAATTAGTAAATACAAAGACAAATGAAACTAGAGGGATGGTAAAGAAAACACAAAACAAAGAATAGAAAGATCCAGAAATGGGACAGAGGAGGAAAATGTTTTAAAAGAAAATTGTAGTGATATAGTGATTTGTATTGTAAAAAATCAGTATCCAAGATATTCTTTTTTTCCCATTCTACAGCAAGGTTTTATTTTCATATAAGAAGAGGAAACAATAAGTAGATATCTTTTTTCACCCCAAATTTTTTTCATGATAAAAATTATACTGAGTAAATGCAAAAAAAGTACTCAACTCTATGGGGCCCATGCAATTTATTGAGCAGAACTTTGAGCTTATGATATTGAATGTATCAAGATAATATTTATCATTAGATACTTGAAACTGCACAGATTTTTAAAAATATTCATTTTATTTTTTAAATTTATTTATTTATTTATTTTTATGTAAATTTTAAAATTTATATATGACAGCAGAATGAATTACAATTCATATTACATATATATAGAACACAATTTTTTATATCTCTGATTGTATACATAGTATATTCACACCAATTCATGTCTTCATACATGTACTTTGGATAATAATGATCATCACATTCCACCATCATTATTGACCCCATGTTCCCTCCCTTTTCCTCCAACTCCTCTGCCCTATTTAGAGTTTGTCTATTCCTCCCATGCTCCCCCACCCTACCCCATTATGAATCAACCTCCTTATATCAAAGAAAACATTCCGGCATTTGGTTTTTTGGAATTGGCTAGCGTTAATTAGCATTATCTTTTCTAACTCCATCCATTTACCTGCAAATGCCATGATTTTATTCTCTTTTATTACTGAGTAATATTTCATTGTGTATAAATGCCACATTTTTTTATCCCTTCATCTATTGAAGGGCATCTAGGATGGTTCCACAGTTTAGCTATTGTGAATTGTGCTGCTATAAACATTGATGTGGCTGTGTCTCGGTACTATGCTGTTTTTAAGTCCTTTGGGTGTAGACCAAGGAAAGAGACAACTTGGTCAAATGGTGGTTCCCCCATTCCCAATTTTCCAACAAATCTCCATACTGCTTTCCATATTGGCTGCACCAATTTGCAGTCCCACCAGAAGTGTATGAGTGTACCTTTTCCCCCACATTCTTTCCAACACTTATGGTTGTTTGTATGCATAATAGCTGCCATTCTGACTGGAGTAAGATGAAATCTTAGAGTGGTTTTGATTTGCATTTCTCTAATTGCTAGTAATGATGAGTATTTTTTCATGTTTTTGTTGATTGATTATAGATCATCTTCTGAGAAGTGTCTCTTCAGGTCTTTGGCCCATTTATTAATTGGGTTATTATTATTTTTTGGTGGTTATCTTTTTGAGTTCTTTATATTCTTAGTGATTAGTGCTCTATCAAATATGTGAGGGGTAAAGATTTGGTCCCAAGATGTAGGCTCTCTATTCACCTCACAGATTGTTTATTTTGCTGAGAAGAAGCTTTTTAGTTTGAGTCTATCCCATTTTTTGGTTCTTGATTTTAATTCTTGTGCCACAGGAGTCTTATTAAGGAAGTTGGGGCCTAATCCCCCATGATGGAGATTCAGGTCTACTTTTTCTTCTATTAGATGCAGGGTCTCTGGTTGTATTCCGAAGTCCTTGATCCATTTTGAATTGAGTTTTGTGCATGTTGAGGGGTTTAATCTCATTTTGTTGAACTTGGATTTCCAGTTTTGCAAGCACCATTTGTTGAAGAGGCTATCTTTTCTCCAATGCATATTCTTGGCACCTTTGTCTAATATAAGATAATTGTAGTTTTGTGGGTTAGTCTCTGTGTCCTCTATGCAGTTTGTTTTGGTGCCAATGCCATGCTGTTTTTGTCTGATACAAAGAAGAGAAGTGTTATGCAAATATTATTAAACATTGCACAACTACATTTTCCCACTAATCAAAATTCTTCACTTTGAAAGGGTACCGAGTTTCCATGATAATATTTTTTAAAAGACCAGTTTATATGTAATTCTAGATTGAAAAGAGTTTCCCCTAGGAATTTAACACTGGTCTCTCTCAGTTTCTAGAATCCAATTATGCTGGTGAGATATCTGGTTGTTATATCCCTAGGGGAAACTCTTTTCAATCTAGAATTCCATATCTACCTATCTTATCATTTAGGTATAATATAAGAAAAAAATATTTTCAAATATCCTAGGGCTACAATAATATAGTTCCTTTTATTATAGGCTATGCTTAATAGCAATTATTAAGACAAGTGTATTAGAGGAAAGAAAAAAGTCCAACAGAATATGCATGGTTAGAGTAGATTATTCTGGTTTGTTTCATCATAACTATAGTTTCTTTTAATGAGATTTAGGTATGCTGTACTCAATAATGTTGTGTAGAGATAGAAAGCTTAGAATAATTTTGCATTTTATTTTCTCCAATTTTGCCTCTTAAACTTCCCATTATATTTGTTGTTGTTATTCCAATTAGTTATACATGACAGCAGAATGCATTTTGGTTCATTGTACACAAATAGAGAAAAGCTTTTTATTTCTCTGGTAGTATACCATGTAGAGATGCACCATATGTGCAGTAATACATGTACCTAGGGTAATGATGTCTGTCCATTCTACCATGTTTCCTACCCTCATGTTTCCTCCATCCCCCTTCTCCCCTTTGCCCTAAGTTCCTCCCATGCCCTTCCATCCTGATTATGCATCAGCATCCACTTATCAGAGAGAACACTCAGCCTTTGGTTTTTCAGAATTGACTTACTTTGCTTAGCATGATATTCTCCCACTCCATCTATTTACCTGCAAATGCTATAATTTTATTATTTTTAAAGTTCAATAATATTTCATTGTGTATATATATGCCACAGTTTCTTTATCTATTCATCTGTTGAAGGGCACTTAAGTTAGTTCCATAGTTTAGCTATTGTGAATTGACCTACTATGAATATTGATGTGGATGTGTCACTATAGTATGCTGATTTTAAGTCCTTTGGGTATAGACTAAAGAGTGGGATAGCTGGGTCAAAGGCTGGTTCCATTTCATGTTTTTTAAGGATTCTCCATACTGCTTTCCAGAGTGGTTGCACCAATTTTCAGTGCCACCAGCAATGTATGAGTGTACCTTTATCTCACATCCTTGTCAACACTTATTGTTGCTTATATTCTTGATAATTTCCATTGTGACAGGAATGAGATGGAGTCTTAGAATAGTTTAAATTTGCATTTCTTTAATTACTAGTGAAGTTGAACATTTTTCCATACATTTATTGATTGATTGTGTGTCTTCTTCTATGAAGTGTTTATCCATTTCCTTAGCCCATTTAGAATATTCTGGACTAGAGCAGAAGATTGAGGAGGTTGATCTCTAGGAAATACAAAATATACAGATAGATTCAAATATTGAGAGTAGATTGATGGTGACTTGTGTAACAGTAATGAACAATTTTGAGGTATATGAAGAACTTATGGATATCATTAAAAAAATTCTCAAAAAGAAATTAAAAGATAACATTTAAATTTATAATTATTGCTATAAGCATAAGATTAATATGGAGTTAACACACCTTGAACATTTAAAACTATTTAAATTTCTTTAATATGCAAGATTTATTGTAGCACAGCTTAGAATGATAAATGATTTTGCAGAAAGGAATCAAAATTTTGATTAATGTTTCCATTTATATGAAAGTCAACTCATTTTATTTTCCTCTTAAATCACTACTCAGTGATAGTGGTGAATTCCAGAGAAAATCATTTCATAAAATTTTTCACCTGGACAATTCTTTTTTGGTAATGATATGACACATGGTCATAAATGAGATCCCCTGGTTTTGGTTTTGCCGAGATACTTCTCTCCATTATGCTCATCCTGGTCATCAAGAACATAAAAATTTATTCTCATTACAGTCTAATCACTCCATCTTTCTGATTCATCTCTACTTTCAGTAATCAAAGAAGACACTTTTAGGAAGACAACAGTCGCTTACTGAAAAAGACTAATAGTTCTTCCTCCCAAATGTCTGCCTGATGAGTATAACTGAGTTGTGTTGTGGTTTTATTAAAAATGGTCCTTTTAGACAATCTCTAAGAAAGTTACTGATTCGAGTAAAATATTAATTTAGTAATGTTTGAAAATGTATTTTGATGAGAATAAGCTTTACATTTAATATATCTAACCACAAAGCAGATTGTTCTCAGTTGTCATTTGACATGTTTCACCAATAATTTTGGTTATTTTGAAAGATCAGAATTTGAAGAAATGTAATTTAAAAATTATATTTCCTTGAGTAAATGCTGATATAATTTGGTTTTCAGTGCTGATATAATTTCGTTTTTAGTTTCTAATATAATAAGTGATGGTAAGAAGAGTCTGTATATTTCATCCTTTTTTCCTACACATTTTTAATATAATTTATTTTAAAATAATGCAATCAGAAGAGTAAGGTCATCCTCTGCCTCTTGTTCATTTTGAAATCAAATTTAAATGAAAGATACATGTTTGCAGATTATCTTGACTTACTATATTTTATTTTTACTAATTTTAGCACACTTATTTGCATTTCTTATCTCTCACAGAGCATGAAAATCTCTTTGGGGAAGATTTTCCTTCTTGTGGATTAAAATATTTCCATTTAATGTTATAGAGTAGAAATCGTGGCTTCATTGAAACAGGTCAGTGTGAAAGAAACATCAGGAAAAACAACAGGACTAGCAATTAATTTTCTCTTCATTTGAATCATTTTATTACAATGAAATGTTTTTTCCCTTGGTTTATGTGTCGTTTGGAGTTTTGACCCTTAAAAGTGATAAAATATATTAACAATGAAAATAAAACATAAAACAAACTTTTTTGAGAAATGGTAATATAACTGTATTAATGCTCAAGAGTGACTTGTAACAAATGAGAAATTACATATTTATTAATTTTTGAAGTTGAGGAGTTTATTAAAGAAATATGAGAGTGACAGAAAGAAAACTCCGAAAATGTCGGTTTAGGCCAAAAAAAAAAAAAATGAGGGGTGATCAATCCCCCATTGCAGGGCAAGATTGTCGAAGCCAGGACTGCCCTCCACCACTCACCAAAGATGAGGAGGAGACAAGGCCATTTGCAGGGTCCATGCAGAGGCAAGGAGAACCATAAGGAAAGTTTGAGAGAGAAAGAGTGGCAGGAAGGACCTTAACAAAGAGTCCCAAGCTTTTGGCTCTGAACACATCAAATACATGGACAAATAGTCCCATCAAATGTTACTAAAAATGTAAAATGATAATGTTGCTCCCAAGACTTCCAATGAATTTCTCCTATGCCACATCACATGCCCAAAGGTCTGAGGCAGAGCCCAAAGGCCATACCTTTGCAAACAGGAAAAGAAGGAAAAGTCCTGTTATTGTCCAAGGAGAGGCTTGGTAGCCATCAGACACTGGGATCTGTCCCACTGGTCTGGGCTCTGTAAAGCAACTTCCCATCAACAGCATGGTATAGCTCCAGGTGAGTCTCACCTTCTGTTATCTATGTTTCAATATATTCTAATCTCCATTCAAAGCCTGCCATTTTTTTTTTCATTTATTGTTGCAAGTCTTGAATGACAAGGCATATCTAATGAATTGAGGGACATTTTCTGGGTACAGTGGTGTATGCCTATCATCCCAGTGGCTCTGGAGCCTAAGGCAGGAGAATCACAAGTTCAAAGCCAGCCTCAGCAATTTAGCAAGGTCCTAAGCAATTTAGCAAGACTCTGTTTCAAAATAAAAAGAAAAAGGCACTGGGGATGTGGCTCAGTGGTTAAGTCTCCCAGGGTTCAATCTCCAGTACCAAAAAAAAAAAAAAAAAAAAAGTTGTAATAGTAGTGAATACAGGGGCAATATAGGTAGATTAAAATTAATAGAGGATGGTCCAAAAGAATCTGAGGATCACAGAAAATAGGAAATTGGAGAACAGCCTGGGAGGAAATGAGAGCTCCTGTGGACACCTGAAACCCAGGGAAAGGGCTTTGCAGGCAGAAGAAATGGCAAGAGCACAAAAGCTGACCATGAACATTGTGGGTGTGTTGGAAGAAGAGTGAGGAGAAGGATGTGCCTGGAGCAGATCAAGGAGGGTGGAGCAAACAGGAGATCTCACCAAAAAATCAGTGGTGGCCAGTCAATGATAATTGGCCAGCACTTCCTGTCCTGCTCTGGGTGACATCAGAGGCAATCATAGAGTTTCAAGCAGAGGAGTCTCAGAATGGGCCAGGTTTTATAAGGCTCTGTTTTACATAATTTAAAGATTTTACAAGATTCTTCCTAGTGTTATTAAGAATGCTATAAGAAGCAATGATAGAAGAGGACCTTAGAAAATTATTGTGTAGCTATCTATGCTATCTAGTTTGGAAGCTCCTAACTACATGTGGCTACTGACCAATGAAACATGGCAAGTCCGAACTGAGACAGACTCTGTGTGCAAAAGTCACACCAGTTTTTAAAGACAATACAAAGAAAGGGCGAAACAACTCATTGAATTTTTTTAATGTGGGAATGTGATCACGATCAAAGTATGCTATATATATATTTTGGATATGCCACCGTGAAACCCATTGCTCTGTATAATTAAAATGCACTAATTAAAAACCTTAAATGGAAGAAAACAATCATTTCCATTTTTATTAGTGCATGATGTTTATTTAGAGTAGTGGGGATTCATTGTGGCATATGCATATATGCACATAAATTTCAAAATTGAGTACAGGTTAAAAGCTTTTTTGTGTACTTTGAGTTAAATAAAATACATTATTAAAATTAATTGGGCCTCCTTCCTCTTTTTTTAATGTGATGTCCCCCAAATTTTATAGTGTATGTATAACTTGCAGTATATTTCTACTAGATAACTGTGGTCTACTGGGAGGTTAACAGACTCTTCATGTATTACAGTCATCAGAAAAAAAGGAGAGACAAAGATGACTACAAGGTGTTTTATCTGAGCAACTTAGAGGTTGAAGTTGACATTTCAAAATCAAGAGAGAAAGGGTCTGGGGATATGGCACCGTTGGTAGAGTGCTTGCCTTGCAATCCCCACTACCAAAAAAAAAAAAAAAAAAAAAAATCAAGAGGGAAGATTAAATGACAGTTTAAAGAGGAAAATCAGGAGTCTAAGTTTTGGAAATCCAAAACATCCTGAACGCAAAATCAAAAAAGTCAGGACTGTATTTTATGCACATCTCTAGTTCTTTTAGAAATTGACAATTATGTAAGGAATATTTGAACCCTTAACCTTCACAAATGTAGGTACAAAAGAGACCATATTGATATGTAATAATTCTAGGTCCCCACTTTTACAGCAGGGAAACTTCATATCCTCCCTCAGTGTACTCAATTAGTTTCAGCTGCTTCAGCTACGTCGCAAAAGTGGCACATTAATCCATCAAATGCACGCGCCATCCTGCTGTTCTGAGCCGAAGATCGCCCTCACTACCTGGGGGATCATGGTCTGTGGAGCAGTGTGACAAGAGCACATCATTATATGTGTCAGAGCCTCACAGTGACTCATGAAAACTGTACTGTGAAATACAGTCCTGATTCCTTTTTTAATGAAGTTCAAAGTTAATATAACAGGCCAAGCAGAGCCGAGTAAGGCCACCAGAAGGGACATAGGACAGGCTCAGGGAAACAAAGTTCATTGTACTCACAGGACCTATCGACAGGAGGCATTGCACAGGATCATATAGGAAAGCCTCAGGATGGTCCAAAAGCACAAAGCTGGGGTCAGAAAAAGGGAGTTTGATCATAGATTGGTCAATTGCCATGTGACAGGAATGAGCCCAGCCAGGTAGCTCTACTGGCTATCCCCGGGAGGATTTTGTTTTGTTTTGTTTTGTTTTAATGTGAAAGCATCAAAACATAGGAAAAACCCAACCAATTAGATAATATAAACCACTGTAATATACTCATGCCCTCTGGAATCCCTGAGCAGAAGGCCTGCCTTCCAGTCCCACCCTGAATCCCATGTGTATCAACACAAGGAAGAACACATTGCAGGGGAGATAACACCCACCAGTTCAGCAAACTGCTCGACTCTAAGTGATAACCTAACACTCAATTAATACACTGTGTATTTCTTCTGCTTTTTTATTTCTTTTTTCTTCCTACATTTCATCCTCTGCTGCAGGAATTTCCCTCTCTCCCCCCGCCCCCTCTCTCTCTCTCTCTCAGAGATCTTCCCTTCTCAGTTGTTTTATGCTCCAAATGCACAGAAGATGCATTTGAACTGAATTTATAACTAAGCCTGAAGCTGAGAATTTGGGAATCTCTTCCCAATGCCTCAAAAAAATACATCCAAGAAACACATACCTTTTCAAAAGCTCTATTTGGGTTTTTAACATATTATCTTAATTTCCATTTTGGTTAAGAACAGCAAAAAAAATGACTATTAAGAATGGTTTGTATCACAACATCTTGGTAACCAAAATATATGAGGTATATTTCCATTCATATGTCACAGACTTTAAAAACAGCAAAATGTGTTATAATTGAAGCTCTGATTTAGCTTCCTTGTCAACTCTGATTTAACATTAAGGGGGCCTGCCAACTTTGGGTTAGCATGGAAATTAACTTACCTTGAAGCTATTTTCCAGTGAAAGGAATTAGAATGCAAATAGCAAGCTGAATATTTAGTTCATCAGGGGTAATATTGTTTGAAATAGTTGCTCTTCGGTTTTCATGAAGTCTTGCCTTATTTAAAATACAGTTCAAGAAAATTGGCAAAAACATTTTAATTTTTTCAGTTCACTTAATTCATACTCATTTTATAGTCAAACCCCTTGATTTCTGAGGCCATTATTTGCTCATTGCAAATATTTGAGTAGATTGTAAGTTTATGGTTGATATTTAATTTTTTTATTTGAATAGACTTCCCTTGTTTAGATGTTTGAAGTTCACAGCAAAATTGACAGAAAAGTACAGGGTTTTCCTATATACTCTCTGCCCCTTGTCATATGTAACTTCCCCCATTAACATACCCCACAAGAGTAGTACATAATATATGAACCCAAGTTGATATCATTTTCACTCAAAACCACAGTTTACATTAGAGTTCATTCTTGGGGTTTTACAATTCACGGGTTTGGGAAAATATGCAAAGACATGTTTTATCACCATAGTTTCATAAAAAGTAGTTTCACTGTCCTAAAAATTCTCTGCCTATGTATCTCTCTTTTTCCTTCAACCTTTGGCAACCACTGATCTTTCTACCATTTCCATAATTTTGCCTCTTTCAGAATGTCACATAGTTGTAATCATTCAATAGGTAGCTTTTTGAGATTGACTTCTCTCATTTATTAACATGCATTTAAATTTCCTCTAGGTCTTTTCTTGGCTTTTTCTTAATAGCTCATTTCTTTCTAGGACTGAATAGTATTTCATTGTCTGGATGTGCTAGTTTATTTTTCTGTTCCCCCACTGAAGGACTTCTTGTACGTGTCCAAGTTTGGGCAATTATGAGTAAGTCATAAACAACTTTCAGCAGGTTTTGTATGCACGTTAAGTTTTCAAATCTTTCATGTAAATGTCAAGAATCCTGATTGCTGGATCATATGATAAGAGTATGTTTAGTATTTATAAAAAATTGCCACACTGTTGTCAAAAGTGGCTGTTAGCATTGTGCATTGTAACTATGAAGAATGAGAGTACCTATGTTCCACATCCTCTACACTGGGATGGATCCTCAGTGTTAAAGATTTCAGCCATTTTAATAGGTGTGTAGAGGGATCTGATTTTTATTTATTTTGCATTCCTTTAATGACATATGATGCACAGTATCTTTTCATATCATTTTCACCATTTGCTTATTTTCTTTTGTAAGGTGTCTGTGTGTTTATTTTTTACTCTTCTGTAAATCATAAATCTAAATCAACTTCTGTTTTAAATTCACAATAAAATTATTGTAGAATTATTACCTGTCTTTATTCTTACATCAAAACTTCAAATAAATAACAAAATCAGTAAAACCCTAGTCAAAAATAATTTGCTTAGTAAAACATAATAGTTTTATGTTACACTGTGTGATAAAGTGTGAATAATTTTACTTTTTTTCAAAAAAGAATTTGCCATTCAGCTATTTCATTAATAGACACTTGTTTCAACTTAAACTTTGTGACTAATATAGACTATTTATGTAAAATATAGCATTAAGAATGGGCAGTTTCCTTTTTAAATTACTGGTTTAAATAATAGTAATGTCTTCAGAATAAGAATTAATAGCAATATAGAATTTCTACAATTTTGACAATACCAGTACACCATCTCCATGGTTCTCAAGCCCTTTAGATATTTTAAGAACATTGCTTATGATGACAGATGTCTATAATAATTTATGTTTTCCATATGCAAACATGCATTTACATTTTCCAATAGGAAGCCATAATATTGGAAATTCAAATGTGCTAATAAGTAATATCTACTTTACAGTTTGATAATCCAAATACATTATTTTTTATTTGACTCCATATTAAACCACATCCCTGGAAGCTAATATATTAAGAGTTTCTTAGTTATGCAATCAGAATTCTCAACTTCATATTTTGAAATAACATCTTGGATTTTAACTTTACCAAATCAATAATGGGGATCTCATGACATTAGAGACAAATTTTTTATTGTAAGCAATACTCCACAACTCCAGATGAGCTCCTATTGTCTGGTGAAGCTGTACCCTTAACAGTTCCAGCTAGTAGTTTTCTGTGTTTTTTTTTTTTTTTTTTTTTTATAACTAATGCAATGATTAGGTCCAGGTGATCCTGTTGAGATCCCTACTTATGTTGGGTCTGGTGTTCTTCTTTAATTTCCTTGAACTAGTATTTCAGAGAGGATTTGGCAGAGAAGCAAACCCTTAGGCATCATAGTCTGGAGTAAAAGTTAGATACTTTATGTTAGCCTCATCTTTCATGTATTATGCATTCTATTTCAGATATCAGTTTAGAAACTTTTTACTAAATAATATTTTTACAACATTATTGAAATATAATTAATATGTAAAGAACTATACCTCTACAAGGTGTATAATTTGAAGAGTTTTTGACATCTGCAACCATGACAGTCAAGGTAGTAGAACTATCCAACTCTTATCAAAAGTTTCTTGTGTCCCTTTGTTTATATTTGTGTGTCTTAATAGCTCTTTTATTAAGAGTTTGACAATTTAGATATTCCATATAGATGGGTTCATACTGTATTTGTCCTTCTGTGTCTGTCTCATTTCACTTCGCAAAGTGTCCTCCAGGTTAAGCCATGTTGTTGCAAATAAGCCTCAAAGAAAGCTATAAGTAGAATCTAGCAAAGCCTCCTAATAGAGTTCTTGCCCTCTATAACATCACACATCTTGTCTTCTATAGACTTACTAACAAATTTCCTTATACTCTGCTCTTTATGACACTCACAAACTCCTTGGCTAAACCAGAGAAGCGCATCCTAGTAGATATTTATGCTTTGCTAAAATATCTTTTGTGACATTCTAGTAATTGATAGATAAAAATTGAGTTAAAGTCTTTGTTAATTTGCCTTAAAATATTTTATTTTTAAATGTAGAGTGATGTTAAAATGAATTTTCAAATGAATAAAATAGTGACGACACACACACACACACAAACACACTTATAAAGCTTCTTTTAGGAAAGAGGTGCTATAGAGTAATTTAATACACTTTCAGAGTATTCATCTCAATTTCAATGCATTCAGTTTGGATAGGTGGTGTAAGGAACATTCACTTAAGGAAATTATCTGTTTTTAGTAACTTACTTTGATATTTCAGTAATATTTTCCTACCCTTTCTATTCATTTAAAGTTATACCAAAATTAGTATTCTAGAAAAAGTGAATAATTGAAACTTAATATCATAAATGAAATATTTGGCCTTAGTATAATATACAACTTTGAGATCTAATAAATTATAAACAAAGATATAAGCAAGCAATAAAAGTATATGTCAAAAAATGTCATTGAACTTATTTTACAAATTCAAAAATTAATTTTAAGTGTCCTATTAAAATTAAAATAAAAAACAAAATTTACTTAGTATACCAAAGAAAAAATATACTGTTGTTTGGGGGGTTCTGGGATTAAATTCAGGGGCACTCAAGCACTGAACCACATCTTCGGCCCTAATTTATATGTTTTAAGAGACAGAGTCTCACTGAATCACTTAGCTCTTCATTTTTGCTGAAGCTGGGTTTGAACCTGTGATCCTCCTGCCTCAGCCCCCTGAGTATGAGGATTACAGGCATGTACCACTGTACCCAGCAATAATTTATATTTAAAAGTATCATAGTGTAAACCTAAACCTTTACTGTATTTTGGAGCTTGAATTTCAACATAACCAGTTTAACTTATAAAACTTCAAATAATTTAATGAGAAAAATATCATTAACTTGTTGATACCATGAAAATATGTATTCACCAAGTTTTGAGGATTTTACTTTATTATCTATATTTTCCTTGTTTCACAAAAATATTAAAGTAAATAATACAAGTTGAAAATAACTAGTGATACTGAAAATTATATATGTAGATATGAAGAAAATTTGGATCAGTGAAAATCTAAACAAGACTTGAAAGGTAATACCAAAAGAAGTAAAATGGAATTGGTATATTTGAAACTTAGACTCAGCCCTGAGAATTACTAAGTTAAAGATACTCACCCAGGAGCAGTAGTCCATCAGCTAATCCCTTTAATCAAAAAAAATGACTGACATTCTTTTCTTAGAAACTTAAAAGCTTTTCCTACTTATATAAGTTCTAAATGATACTTTCCATCCAGGTCTTATACTAGAAGCATTGGTCAAAAAGAAGATAACCATTTTAATCCCTTTTTTCCCACTAAATGTGGTTGGAAAAAGCCTAATACTATATCTTATCTTTCCACAGAAGACAAGAATTCTAATTGAAAAGGCAATTCATTAAATAAAATTCTGTGAGTGAAGGTTCAAGCAATTTGTCATAGATATGTACTTTTTTATAAACTAGGTTGATCCAGAAAACCCAAGATAATGGACAAAATGCTTTCCTCCCCCCCCCCAAAATTATTTGTACATTGCTTGAAAAGGCCCAGGGCTGAATGGAATTCCACAGTACCTGACCTCAGACCAGTGACTGTGGATAAAGCATGTGAGTCTTCCCAGCTCTAGACAGGCTGATAGGTTTAGCAGAGATGGGCTACCCTTTTCTGGCACTTTCATAGTCAAGCCTGAACAAGATGCTGATTGTGAATTTGTTGTAAACTTGGGCTTGGGGTAACTATTTGAGCTGAAATAGTGACAACCCACCAACTACAGAGTTTCCACAAACATGGATATAGGGTGTCACCCAGTAATAAAACAGTGGAATTGACTACAGACTCAGAGAACTTAATAGATACCCTACCTTAAATTGTTAGAAGCACAAGTACAAAAAGACAGGTTATGAAGACTGGAATAAATATATAATCTTTTAAGAGGAGATGTCATTGCATATCAGCAAGCACCAAGAATTTACAAGGAACCATGATCTTATCTAATGGACAAAATAAAACATTGGGAAGTCACCACAAAGTAAATCACATGTATGATCACTTAGAAAACTCAAAATGGCTATTAAGGAGACTCAGCAAGCACCAATAAGATACAGAGAAAAATAATTCAATAATTTAATGAAGAAACGTATTAGAATGATTGGAATTTTTTTAAAGGGAAATGTGAATTCTGGAGCTTAAATATACAATAAAGGAAATCAAAAAACGTGATAGAGTGCAGTCAAGTAGAATCAATCAAACAGAAGAAATAATCATTGAGGTTGAAGACAAGCTATTTAAAAATATACTGAGGAGCAAAAGGAATGAAAAAGGAACAAAGTTTATGGGAACTTTGGGACAACATTAAAAAAGCAAATATTCATGTCACTGGGGTTCAAGAGAAACTTGAGAATGAGAAAGGAGTAGAAAGGTTAATCCAAGAGATAGTAACAAAAAACATCCTGAATCTAACAAAGGATACAATTATTTAGATACAGAGAGGTCAAAGATTACCGATCAGATTTGGTCCAATCAAATCTACATCAAGATTTACCATATGTTTTCAAAGCTTAAAGATAGAGAGGATTCTCAAAGCAACAGAGAATAGAAACAGCACATTAAATTGTTCCAATTCACTGACAGTTTGAGTTCTCAGAAAAAAAAACCTTACATACTAGGAGGAAATAGGATAAGACATACAGTACCAATGTAAAAAAATCTGCCAATCAAGAATACTTCAGGAAACAAAGCTTTCCTTCAGAAAGGGAGAAAAGATAGACATTGACAGTCAAAATTAAAGCTGAGAGAATTTATCACCATGAGACATGTCTATACAAAAACTGTTAAAATGCATTTTTTTTATATCTAAAGAAAGAAAGATTACCAAGTAAGAAGAAAATGTTGGAAGGTGTAAAACTCACTGGTAAGAGCAATTATTCAAACATATTCAGAATGCCTCAATAATATAAACATGCTCTGTAAACTACTTATATCTTCAGCATGAAGACTTAAAACCAAAATAAATATAACTATGTTATGAGATATACATTATAAAAAGATGTTAAAGGGGATCTCAAAAAAAATTAAAATGTAGAGAGGAATAGATTGCAAGTAGTTTCTTATTATTTTACCTTTTTTATTGTGAAAATTTTATTGTGAAAAATTTCTCCATTAAGAATAGCTTTTTATAATCAAAGATATTTTTTGTAAGTCTTATGGTAACTACAAAGCAAAGCCTGTATTATATACCCCCAAATTAATAAGGAATCAAACACAACCCTATCACCTACCTACAAAAGAGCATTGTAACAGAGAAAGAAAAAGGAATTACAAAACAACAACAACAACAAAAACACAACCAACCAACTATTGAAAAATGACACTAGCAAAACCTTATCTACCCAAATGACCTTAAATGTAAACACATTAGATTCTCTAATTAATAAAGACATGGGATGAATATTAAAAATAAGACTGAAATATGTTGCTTAAGCAAAACTCATTTCACTTGTAAGGACATGCATGGGCTGCATTCAAAGGTATAGAAAAGGATAATCCATGTAAATGGATTTTTAAAAAAGCAAAAGTAGTTATATTATTAGCAGAAGAAAAATTAGACTTTAAATTAAAAGGAATAAAAAACAAGGCCAAATCGAACCCAAAATGAATAGAAGTAAAGAAATAATAAAGATTGGAGAAATAAATAAAATAGAGACTATAGGAAAAATAATCCAAAGCATCAACAAAACTAAAACCTGTTTTTAGAAAAATAAACAAAATTACCAAATCTTTATACTTATGAGGACAAAAAGAACACTCATAAATAAAATAATGATAAAGGAGATACTATAACTAACACCACAAAATTATAAGGGATCATAAGAGTAATTATAAACAACTAAATGGCAGTAAATTTCACAATCAAGACAAAGTGAATAAATTCCTGGACATACCAGCTAAGTGTGACTGAATCATGAAGAAAAAGGAAATTGGAACATTGGAAAATAAAGAGTAACAAGATTGAGCCAGTGATAGACTTGCTTCAAAACAAAGATTAGGACCAAATTATTTTACTGCTAATATCTACCACATATTTCAGGAAAACCTAACACTATATTTTCCTCAAAATATTTCAAAAATTGAAGAGAAATTACTTCTTCCAAGTTCTTGCTGTAAGTATAGCACTTACTCAATGAAAAGTCAGATTAAGGCACAACAAAAAGAAAGCTGTAGGACAACTGGATGAACATAGATGTAAATATTTTCAACAAAACACTAAAATCAGAATTCAACATCACAGCAGAAACATTATTCACCATAATCAACTGGGATTATTACCAGAAATGCAAGGATGGTTCAACATGCACAAATCAATAAACATGATCACCACACACCACATCAACAGAATCAAGGAAAAAAAATCACATGATCATCTCAGAAGATGCACAAATAGCATTTCACATAATTCAATATTCTCTCATGAATAAAAAAGAAACTGCAAACAAATTTGGTACAGGAGGAATGTATCTCATCATCATAAAGGCCATATAAAATAAGCCCACAATTAACATCAGAAGAAGTCTCCATGACCTTGTTAACTCCTGCAAAACCAGCATCACATGGATAATGCCAAAGTCTTCTACCAGTCCCCGAGTGTCTGGTTGAGCATGGTAAAACAAATTCACTTTGTCAAAGGGAACTGAGTTTTAAAATGAGCTGAAGTCTGTATATTTTTATTGGAGTTAAAAGTTTTCATATATTATACTTGTACATATATATGAAAACAAATGTGATGAAAAAACACATGGTATGTGAATTCAGTGCTAATTTCTTCCCTTGATTCCATCTTTCCTTGGACATTTTAAAGAGAATTTACTAGTAGAACTGAATTTACCTAGGTACTTAGGTACTGCCTAAACTCTGTCTAAATAAATATAGTTTATATCTTAGCCAATGGAATACAAATGAATACTGATATCAATTTGGGATCTAGTTTTATATCAAGAAAGTGTATCCTTTTCCTTTTGCATGAACTTAAAAGTGGTAAAAACTGTTGTAATCACCTATGGAAGTCACAATCAGAGATTGGAGAATTACTTTACTAACCTGGATCCCTGATTTACCTATTGGATGAGAACAATCTACCAGGTCTTGATAACCATTTACTCTAGAATTGATATATAAGACAGTAAAATATTTTCCCATTTTAATCATATAAAATAGCTCGCTATAGCAATTAATCCTATATTGTAGGGTTAATTTTATTATGCTTTTGCTTTTTTACTTTGTTTTCCTCCTATTCCATCCTCACTCCATATCAGCACTTTCCCCATGCCCTCTCTTCTACAGAATGCATGCTTACAACCTTGTATTTATTTTCTTTAAATAGACTCAAACATGCAAAGACTTATATATGCAAATAGAAACATAAGCTCATATATGAACTTATTACCATTTTTTAACTAAAATAACATATAAATTGGTATCCTTTTCCAATTTTATATTTTTTCATTCAGAACACAATATGAAATTCCTTCAAGTTCAGTGATATAATTCTTTTTAATTGCACAATGATGTTTGATTTTAAAGTAACACATTCTTATGATTGCTAGTTGCATTTTTTCCACTGTATATTTTTGCTACTATAAGCATTATACAATAAATATTAAATAAATATCCCCATGAAATTGTCAAGATGGGGATCATTGGGCAAAAATATAAAAGTAATAAGGATATATTGATATAAATATATATATATACATATTAATTGAAATTGGTTTTGCCAATTTAATTTTCCAAAAAGATTATGATGATGAACATTTTTCTAGGCAAGGTATGATATTCTCCCTTTGCCACATTTTCACCAACAGAAAGTATTTTTAGTTTTACTAACATTCTAATAGGCATAAAGTAATATTTCATTGTGACTTTAATTTGCATATCATATTTACAAATGACATTTGGTATATGTCATTTTTTGTCCACTTCAATTTGTGCTTTCACACATTGAAAATTCACATACATTAATTCCTTTTTACTGGGTGATTTTTATTTTTAATTAACAGTTTGTATGAGCTCTTTGTAAATACACACATATATACATGCATACTTTTGGTCAAACCTTTTTTTTTTGTTATATTTTCCCCCAAAAAAGTATGTTTGTCTTTAACTGTATATACTTTTTAATTATCCAATCAAAAACATTTTATGAATGTAATGAATAACATTTCCTTCATATTTTCTGAGTTTCTAGAATTCAAGAAGACTTCTAAAAGGTTCATGTGATCCTCTAAGATTGTCATGTAAAAGTTTATTATTTTATTTTTTTGCATTTAAAATTTAATGTATCTAAAATTTTTGTTTTCTTAAATGATGTAATATGAGTAATATGAGTATCAATTTCTATTTTCTAAACATCACAGCATCATTAAATAATTTTTCCAAAGTCATTGTTACTACTTTTTGTGTATAAAATTCTCATATAAAATTTAATCCACACTCTATTTCCTTCTTATACATTTCTTATAATTTCTATATTACTACCATAATAAATTTTAAAACTATTTTAATACCATGCGGCAAGATATTACTTTTTGTCAATTATGTTTTCAAAATTGTCACTCATGAAAATAAATGCAACAAAAGTATCATGGATTATTTTACTCTGGCTAAATGACATTATATACTAAAGTATAAATTCTGTTGCTACAGAATTTTAGATGAAATTGCACAATTACAACAACAACATATATATATGTTTTAAAATATTTTTGTACCTGCAAAAAATTAAAAAAAGTGAAAATATGAGAAAGATAAAATCCCTATGGAATTGACAAAGTCAACACAAATTGGAAAGAATCTGATTAAATAGTGTGACAGTTGGAAGAATATTGGTAGAAATAGGTCTGGAAATATTCCTCAATAGCTATGGGCTTTGTCTTTTATGGCCATAATGCACAAAATCAAGCTCTTGAGGCTATTTTAGGCCGAGAGCTGGAAATCAATCTCCCATCAAAAGGCAGAGCACTCAAAGGTGAAAAAAAAAAAAAGATATTCGAAAATACTGTCTTAAATATCATGAAGATGATAAAAAAAAACTTGTTTTTTTCTTTATTGTGAGTGGGATGAAATTCAATTCTATCCTAATTCAAAGCCCCAGGCTGTATTTGTGACTTAAAAGGGGAATGTGGTGGTTATGAAATGTGAATCAACACAATATCTTACACAAATAAATAAATGACTCTGTATCACGATCACTGTTGGGATGCCTGACTCTCCAGCAAAGAGTAAATTACCCTGAGGGATCAATTCCTCTACAAAGACTGCATGGGGTTTTCACATGACTAGCTGTGGCACAGTAAGGCCATGGTGAGGTTGTGATATAGACTCTAGTGTAATAGACTATAACATTTCCAAAGCCTAGAAGCACATCAAAAGCTCCTAACTTTATTTATCAGTGAAATATAAAACTAATTACAAGCTGAAGATGACTTTTCCATTTAAAATATATGTGTTTTTTAAAACTATTTTTATGTCCTATTTTCTACTGTAACTCCTGCCCCAAAGACAGATAAAATAGTCTATAATTTTCACAAATAGATCTTGTCAGTAAATGTTAAAAATAATGCATCAGCATCAATTAAATTTAATTGGAGTCATAATTATATTTTAATAAAAGGTTTCCATTAATAAATTGCAGAATATGTTAGAAGTGGTCAATAAGCTAAGTTGGTTAGAACACGGACTTGAATGTTAAATGCCTGCTGGTTCAAGCCCCAGCTGAGCCATGTCTGTATATCTATTTTAGTTCCTCCATATTAGAAATGTTATAAAATGGAATCAAAGAATTCTTTCTTAAAATAGTGGCGACTTAAAAACTTCAACCATCATTATATTCAAAGATAATTTCTAGATATCTTTCCTTACAAATGCAGTAATGCAAAAAGAATGCAAACCTTTCAAATTACCAGGAGGGAATTAACAGTTTTATAAAACAAGAAATGAGTTTTCAGATGAGTCAGATTTATCATTATTTTTGAGTAACACATATACACCTCAGAAATTGTCCTCTCACCCGAAATACACAGCAGGAAGGGACAATAAAGAGAGTCCATTTACCATAGCACAAGTAACAGGTTTGTACTATCTCAAAAAACTACTGCAAGATGTTTAGATTAAAAAGTAATTTCCACAAGAAATTTGAAAGAAGATTGTGGGCAATAAAAACATAGTATGTTTCCTACTATATTTTATTCCTTTCAACAATTTATAGATGTAAATGTAGATTTTTAAAAGTTCCAGAATTAGTTTTGGATATGGACACAATTATTATTTGTATTTTATAAAACAATAAATCTAAAAGTATGAATGGCAATTCAAAACAAATTTTTATAGCATGCTATTGGAAAAATAACAGAGAAATACTAGATCAATCTATATAAAGATGATAGATCTCTATAACAAAATAGTCTGTATAAAAACCCACTATAGCAATTTAATATCTGGGAATATACCCAGGTAGACGAATTAAAAGCAATTAGATGATCGAGAGTTTGGGAAAACTTCAATTTTGCTGATTTCTCCAGGCAACTGGATAATAAACAGCTAGATTAAATAACTGAATGAGTAAAAGAGTATTAGGAAAATAAAAGGAACCTCAAACATTTTAATTAAGCATAAAAAAACTGGAGGTAAATAGCTTTTATCCATTAATCACAAGGAAAACTAACAAAGATTAGAAGACTTAAGGCATATAATTATGATCATCTAAATGAAAGATGGAAATTAAGAATTTCCACTCTGAAAAGGTAGGCTAGAAGTGTTTCCCCCTATTCTTTTGAGTCAGTACAACCAGAAAACATGAAGGTTATATATAATGCACACATGAGATGATTGAAAGAAGAATTCTAACCAATTAAGAACTTTAAGATCTGACATTGTAGTGAGTAGACTGGGTTTTGTTCCCTACTATTTGACTATAATAGAAGACCTGTCTAACCTGTGGGACTGGTGTCAGATGGCAGCGGAAGGAGCTGGGACATTCATCTCTGCTGGAAGACATAAAAGCCATAGTACCACCACCACCCCTAACTGAAACTATATGAAGAGTCTACATTTCCACCCCACCTCAGTAGTAATGAGACATCCCTCCTGCACTTCGCTGGGAAGATTCAAAGGAGCCCTTGTAGAGAGATAGGAGTTTTAATGGGCCAGTAGTCTAACTGGACTACCTTCTTCCCATGTTGTAAGCAAAAGTCACCTGGGGAGCATTAACAAGGCACTCCTAGCAATCCCAGCCAGGGTGGTACCAGTGGTGGGCAATGGAATGAGCGGTCATGCTCACCTGATCATCATTAGAAGCGAGGGTAGACCTGGGACTTCTCCACTGCCTAATAGTAACAAGCTATTAGTAACCTACTCCCTCCTGCTGAGGTAATGTCAGTGTTGCATTATGCAATATTCACTATACTACACTGCAGGACAATTACTATACTACATTTTTAAATGAAAGCTGAAAAATAAGATTTTTTTAAAAGAAAATCTTGAGTCTTCTAACATAATATTCAAAATAGTCAGGTTTCAATTATAAAGCTATTTTACACCAGAAATGAAGATGGTCTTAAAAATTATATATATATATATATATATATATATTTGTGTGTGTGTGTGTGTGTGTGTATACATATATATATAATCAATAGATAGCAATAACAACATGACAGAGTTTTTAGAAGTCTCTGACAAAGATTGAAAAACAGCCATCATAAAAATACTTCAATGAACAATTATAAACCCTCTTGTAAAACAAAATTAAAAACATAGGGACTTGCAAAGAAAAAGTCCGGAAAATAAAAAGAAGATATAAAGAAAACCAAATGGAAATTTAAAAACTGAACTGAAAATAAAATAGTTGAAAATTTAAAAAAAAAAAAAAAACCAATTAGATTGAATTATAGAATAGAATGGGCAGAGGAAAAAAATCATAAGTGGTAGATAGAACAAAATAACAGTGTAAACAGTGGAGAGAAAATTGAATTAAAATAACGCAATCTCAGTGGCTTATGGGACTTCAGAAAATTATCTAAATTCATGCTGTAGAAGTTCTGGGAGGACAGGAATTAGGGAATGGGCTGAAAACTTCCCAAATTTGGTAAGAGAAGTTCATTTCTAGAAGCCAGGAAATCTGAATAGGATAAAAATAAATAAATTTACATCAAGTTGTGTCCCTGTCAAACTTCTGAAAACTAAGGACCAAGAAAACATTGAAAGTAGTGAGAGACATGACACTTGACCTATAGTGGTAAATGAGAATGGATCATGTTCTCTAGGATATCAGAAGTCCTAGAGAACAAAAGAAAGGGTACATCATTATTCAAGTGCTAAATCTTATATTCAATGAAAATATCTTTCAGAATGTATCTACAATTAAGAAATTCTCAGATAAAACTGAGAACCTATCCTGAGCAGACCTATAGTAAAAGAATGCTTAAAGAGGCTTTCTTACCATAGAGGAGGTGATTTAAAACATAGAATCCTGGAACATCTTAAGGGTTAAAAGAGTTCAGCAAGCAAAAATGCAGATACACACAGTACCCTTCCTGCTCCTCAATCTTCCAAATAATTGACAGTTGAAGCAAAAATGGCAACAATGTTGCCATTCTACATCCATGTAGTAAAAATATTAAGACAATTATTATGTGATTTAAAGGGAGGAAAAATTTCTGTGCTTCATTCACACTGATAAAACGGTGACACCAGGTGACACTGTCTACTGTTATGGATTACATATCAATATTTACAGCAACCATTAAAAAGGTATCCAAAAAAATTAAAATACTATAAAAATCGAAACACTATAAAAAATGAAAACAGAATCCTACAAATGTACAAGTAGCCCACAGGAAGGCAGGCCAAATGAAAACAGAAAAAGAAAGAACAGAGACAACAGAGGGGAAAAAGTAAACTCTAGAATATCAATAATTACATAAAATTTAAATGAACTGTCTATACCAGTTAAAAGGGATGGATAGAGTAAATTAAAAATGATGACCCAAGTTTATGCTGACTATGAGAAAATAACTTTGAATGTAATGATACTGTCAGTCTCAAATGAATGTATGGAAAAAGATATATCTTATAGACATTAATCAAAAGAGAGTCAGGAATGACTATTTTAATATTGAATAAATACATTTCAGAGCAGAAAAATTACCATAGATAAAGCAGGATATTATACAATGATAAAAGAATCACACCAAGTACATATAACAATACTGAATGCATATAGTCATAACA
Source organism: Ictidomys tridecemlineatus (assembly GCF_052094955.1). NCBI lineage: Eukaryota > Metazoa > Chordata > Mammalia > Rodentia > Sciuridae > Ictidomys > Ictidomys tridecemlineatus. The sequence goes on from NC_135490.1 coordinate 37,452,546, forward strand.
GAGAGTTTCAAAATGTATGACAGAAAGAAGATAGAAGCCATAAATCACCAATATCAGAAATGCAACAGTGAGTATAATTATAGACCTTACAAACATCAGAAGGATAATAACAGAATCCCATAAACATGCATAAATTTGACAACCTAGATGAAATAAGTCAGTTTTTAGAAAAATATAAACTATCATAACTCATTATGAAAGAGATCATTTGAATAGCTCTAAATTACATAAATTAAATTTAAAATAAAAACTACCAAGAAAAATATCTCCAGGCCCAGATGATTTCACTGGACAATTCTAGAAAAATTTAAAGAACTAGCATCAGTTCTTCACAATCTTAGAGGAAACAGAGCAAGAAATACTTCTAAATTCATTTTAGGAAGCTAGTAATATGCTGACATGAAAACCAGACGAGATCGGGAACCGGGAAAAGACAGTACTAAAGAAATGCCTTCCCTCTTAATATAAACATCATAATCCTTAACACATTCTAGCAAACAGAATTCACCTTTACATACAAAGACTTATACATCATGAGCAAGTGAGGTTCATGTGGAGGCTGGTTCAACATTTGAAAATCAAGCATGTGTTCTGCCATATTAGCAGGATTATAAAATCACAGCATAAAATAGATCAGACCAGAAAAACATTTGGCAAATTTCAACATACATTTATGATAAAAAAAATTTCAAACTATAAAGTGGAATGACATCAGTTGGTAGAGAATATATAAAAATACCTACAGTTAATGTTATGCTTCATGGTGAAAGCAATGCTTTCTCATGGACAGGAACCAGGCAAGGTTATCTGTTCTCATGTCTTTAATTCAACATGGTTATACAAGTGCCACAAAGATCTAAGGCAAAAAAAAAAAAGGCTTGCATATAATAAAGGAGGAAATAAAAATGTCCCAATCTGCTGATGACTTAATTGTCTGTATACAAAACTCAGGAAAATCTACAAAAAAAATCTTCTACAACTAATCAGTGAGTTCATGAAAGTTGCTGAATACAAGGTAAGCACTAGCAATGAATACATAGCCACCCCAGTTAAGACTTTATTACAACTTACAATTGCTCAACAAATGAAATTATTAGTATAAATGAAATCATGAGATTATTTTTCCTATTTTTAGGTTGCTTTTGCTTTTTCAGGAAAGTGTATTGGATTTTGTCAAATATTTGCTCTACAATAGTCATGATCATGCAGGGTTTTTTAAACTGTCATTTCATTAACATGGCATATTATGTTGATTGATTTTAGTATGTTATACATACTGTATGATTCTATTTATATAAATTTTATGAAGTCACAAAATTATGGGAATGAAGAAAAGACTAAGGGGCTGCCAGGGGTTGATAGGAAATTGGAAAAGGGGGTACGATTATTAGTGGGCAGTATAAGTTATCCCGTGTGATGCTGTAGATGTCATGACTGTTTCAAATTCCTTATCCTGCTTCTGTGAGATGTTATAACTAAGGAAACAGAAATAAAGGGCTTATTGAGTTTCTGTATTATTTCTTGTAATCTCAATTAGTTTTCATGAACTCAAAATCATTTTTAAATAGTAAAGGAAAAATCATTGCAGGAATTTTTCTCAAGAAAACTAGGAGCACAGGACATGTAGAGCTTCACGAGAATATATTTTTGATGTACATATACACAGTAGAAATGAGTGAAAATATAAGTGATCAGATTATCTTTGTATCTATTGTTGTTAGTGTCTGTAAACAAGTCAGGATGGCGCCTGGCATTTTGCCAGAGGGAGTGGTTTGTGAAGTAACGCCATCAAGCCATTTAGTGTGGAGATTCCTTATTGGTTGACTGCTGTATCTAGTTTATGTTAATTAAGATAAGCTGTGTGGAATGTATATATACCCCTCCTGTGCTACAATAAACGGCTCCCACTCCTCCTGTATCAATGTACACAAGTTGCTCGTCACCCCCTGGTTATTTTGCTGCAGTGAGACTGCGGCATATTATATATATAAAACATTATATATATTATATAATATGTTTAATATTATACATATATAATGTAAGTTACGGTTCTCAGGGCTATGAAGCTAGATAGTAAAATAATGCTTTAAAATTTATTTCAATACAAACTTTGAGTCCTGCAAATATGTCATTTGGCAGTTTGGAAAATAAGATTTGGGTTGATAACTTTTGTCTTTGCTTTCCTAATTTTCTTTAGTATTCTTTTACTTTCTTTTATAATTATTTAATTTAATTTTGATTTTTTAACTATTTGGCATACTTTGAGTAAAACTTCCCACTCTAGCTTTACTTTAATGAAAAGTTGTGCAATACATTCCAATCAATTCAGTGTTCCTTATTATTAGCTACTAAGTTCTCTAGGTAACCTGCTAATTGGTTTATTAAATAAATCTAGAGAATTACTTTCTTCTACAAATAATTACTCCAACTCTTACAAAAGAATGAACAGTTAGAGTTGCAACTACATAAGCACCAGGGCAGGCAGATACCAGAATGATACTAAATCATTTTTCATGGCCATGCATTTCTAAACATAGTCACTACATGGGGAATTTGAATTAGCAATGGACTAAAGCCCTGCCTAGCAGAGCATAGCTTCTACCAAAGAACAGATGTTTTAAAATACACATTCCTTCATCAAAATCTTTGTAATCATCATTGGAAAAAGCTATGGGTCCTTTACTATGTATGTGGGAGAACTTTGATCTATGAAGTCAAAGATTGGAGAAAATTGAGGAAGACACTATGACTTTCAAAAAGCAATCACAATTGCAACCTTATATCATGGTATAATTCTTTTGAAATTATATTCTTGCTCAACAAATCTATTAAATGAAGAGAGTAGCTGCATGCATTCAAAATGTGATATGAATATAATGCTTTTGATTTGATAAACAGATCAGAAGAAGTTGAATTTATATCATATCAGATTTAAGCATTAATATACAAGACACTAAATATTACTTTTGGCTGAAAGATAATAACTAAACCCATGATAATTAATTATTCAGGTTTATCTGTATCACACATGTTCACTGATATGCATTTTAGCAATAATTTTTGGTGGTGACTACTACTACACATCAGACCCCAAGAGTATAAACTGTAGCATCTGCTTTTGACTATGTACATTCACTTCAGGGAAATAGGGAACAGAGGCAATTATCTGAAAAAATTTCAAACCAAAACACATTTGTGATTTATTTATTCAACCATTCTTATACTCAACAGTGCATTTTTATAAACTATTGCTTTATTTTCCCCAGGATAGAAATAGATTACCTTATGGATTAAAACTCTGAAACATCCCAGATTAAATATTATATATATTACATATAATATATATTAAATACTAGATACATTTATACATATTTACATATATAAATAAATATATATTTATTTATTTCCTTCCTGGCTATTTATTTTCACAATGGTATTTCATTATATATATATTTTTAGATAAAAAAGAATAATGTAATTGTTAAAATCTTGCTACAATTAAGCATAAGATCATACAATATCTTGAGAGAAAAATATAAGTAAAATGTGCAGAAAATAAAGGAGAGAATCTTATTTTTTTTTAAACAGGGAAATTTGTCACAGAAATTCTGAAACAATGACAAGCTAGAAAGATATGGGACTTATCCTTTGCTCTATAGACTTAGTTTCATTGTAAAGGCAGAAATTCTTTGTTCAAATGCAAATAAAATGGAGGCAAATAACTCAGTTAAATTAGTAGGCTTCAAGCTAGAATTAGTTATTGTTCAGCTTATGCCTTAGTATAAAAGTGAAATTTGGGTCTGAAAATTGTAAATCCATGCTCTTGTCCTTTTTTGTGTATTTATTTATTTATTTTAGTAAGCACAAAGGAATAGTGAGGGAAACAGATTCTTCAACCTTTCCGGGTATTTCTCACATTGATGCTATTCAAAAATGTCAAAGTATTTTAGCCATGTTGACTCTTATGATATTTGGTAGAGAAAAAAATGCTTTTTCATCAAACATTTTCATAATCACTGACAATGTCACATGAGCCCTGACAAGCCTTTCTGAGAAAGGTCTCATTACATTTCTAAGGCATTGAACATATCCTGAAAATACTCAGTTACCTACCTGCTCTTCAATAAATGTAGTTTAATAAATACCAAAATGAGCCCACCATGCCATCTGTGTTCTTCCTGCTTATAATAAAAAAGGCATTTATCTGATAATGACAGACTTTTCTGAGTGCACCAAGTACTTTATTTTATGGTGGTGTTTATGCTGCTTCCTCTAAATGAAATAATGCAAGATGTTTATTATTTCAGCATCTGTTCCCATAATCTCTTAGCCACTTCACTAGTGACTTGCATTACTCCAAAAAAAAAAAAGAAGAATCCATTTGATGGTTTCATCTCATAATTGCACAGATAGTCCTGCTTTCTTTTCCACACACTGTTCTCTTTCAATCCACAAATGCAATAAAGAGAAATGTTGATTGTATGAATTAAGAAAATGAGAAAAAGTGAAGTACATATTAATGAAAAGTATTTATAGTGTTTATAATCAAATTCTGGAATATTTTTCTTCTTATTATTGAAACAGCTACTCATAGCTCTCCTTGCTTTAAAGAATTTAATGTGAATGCCCTGAACTGTATTTTATATTTCATCTCATGTCATGAAAAATGGAATAGAAACATGAATGTCCGTAGTTGTTGCTATTATTTTATAATCAGAATCTCCAAAACTCAAATGCTTTACCTAAATTTATGTATCAGAAGTATGTAGTGACAAGTATTGCAAACATTTATTTTAAGACCCTACCCACAAATAAATCCTTGATTGTTCTATTACCACTTCTATATTATCTAGCCTATTACATGTATTTGTACCTACAGATTTATCATAAAACTTCAGAAAAGTCACTTCTCCATCACATGGCAAATACCAAATACAGAGCTGAGGGAGAATAAATTAATGAAACCAACTATGATTAATTGGAGTGGGAAAGATGTTGATATTTATTAAATAATACAAAAGAAAACAAATGCCATTTGAGACTATTATATATTATGTACCTCACAAGTTGGAAAGATATGCAGTTAACTTGAATGTTCAGAAGCTGGTTTGCAGGATTCTAGAGACATGTAATGATATCAATCCAGTCTGATCTCATGGTGTCCTTGTTCCCCTAGTTGAATATCACCTTGACTTATGAGAGTTTCATTTCCCTAGAAGAAACATTCATCTTAACAAATGAAGCAAATAATGTTTTAAATTACACTCTGCTAATCCCAACTTCCATTTTTCTTTTTTTTTTAATAACATAGGCTTTTCCATGTTAATCAGATACTGCTATATTCCTAGTTGTTTTAACTAGGCGATAATATTAGCAAGAAAGAAAATAAAGACTTGCTTGAATGGAAAAGAGATATGTGCAGAGTTGACATTTATTTGGGGAGAATTGAGATTAAAAATTACATGTTGAAATTTGTTTAATGATAAGGCTAGTTTCTATTAACTGATTAATCCAATGATTCTCTCACACACACATACACACACATACACACCCAATACTGCAATGACTATGTATTTCATGTAAGAAAGCACTACTGTTTTCACTAAATAAAAACATAAAAGCTAATGTTTAACAGTTTATTATGGGGAGAAAGGAAGAACCACAAAATTACCATCTTCTTATCATGTTTATCATACTGGCATAATTGACATAAAATGTCCAAGTCAGGTACTTGGCGTTTTTCTCATTTTAAGAATTTAGAGCACAAGAATCCCCTCAGGGTGGGGTCTAGATTAGAACAAGCCAAAACTTGAAACCAGTTTTAAGAAACTCCCTAATTCTGTCAGGCCAGGGAAATGTGTTGCAATTTACAATTTGCTTTGCTAGTTCACAAAGGTCCCGGATATGAAATTGCTCTTCTAGTATGTAAGCCAAGCTTATTCAATTGCTCAAGAAGAATACTTTCAAGCAAGGCTGACAAGAGTTTCCGGCGACCTTTAAGCTAATCTAAAATATGAAATGAAATAAAGAGAGCTAATTTGGGTAATAGAGCAAGTCCATTCAAACTCACAAGCTGTGTGCTTGTGTTTGTTCTTACTTCATTTCATTTTGGTAATGGAAAAAAAAGGCTTCAGGCAAATATAGGAAGCTAATGCCTGTGTTTCCTTTTAGGTCAAAGCTAGAGTCATTGTTTTAGTGAGTTTTTTTTTTTTTTTTTTTTTTTTGCTGCTGTGACTAAAAGACCTGACAAGAACAATTTTAGAGGAAAAGATTTGGGGGTTCACAGTTTCAGAGGTCTCAGTCATCAGACAGCAGGCTCCCTTCCTAGGAATACCAGGTATGGTAGAATATCATGGTGGAAGAGTGTGGCAGAGGGAAGCTGCCCACAAGATAATCAGGAAGCAGAGGCAGACTCCACTTGTCAGATATAAAAGATATACCCCAAAGACACACCCCCAATAATCCACCTCCTCCAGCCACCCCCTACCTACCTTCAGTTACCACTCACTTAATCCCATCAGGAGATTGATTTACCCATTGAGTTAAGATTCTCTCAGTCTAATCACTTGTCCTCTAAACCTTCTTGCCTTGTCTCACACATAAACTTTAGGAGTACTCCTCACATCCAAACCACCAAAACCAAATTCATCTCAACTTCAAAAACTGATTATTTTACTTTCAGGAAAAGATATCATTATTATTCTTCATTTATAAAACTCATCAACTTTCTAGAAAACCATCGAATTGTAATCTCAAATCTCAAATCAAAATACTATTTCTGAAATAATGAACCATACTCCTTAAATATAAAGGGAGGATTAATTTTCAGAAATCCTCTTCCCAGTTTGCTGAGAAGTCTTTTACAGCTCTCATATGCTCTGCTGTCAATGTGTATTGAGAGCAAGAGGAGAAAAAGTATAAAAAAGGGATAAATATAAAATGTTTACCAATTTTGTGCCTTTTCGATGTATGTGTTCTGCAATCTTGAGAGCAGAGAGAAAACTCTTTCAGACAATTCAGTACTGACCCATGAAATAAAAGGCTGTTATTAGTGACAAGTTAAAATTGAATATAACCTATAATTACCTTAGCAGCATGACGAGACATGCTGCTTGTGTCTACCCACTAATAATCCTAAATTACAACAAAAGCTGCTATTTTAAGTAAGCCACCCATTGTTTCACATATTGGGGGGGGGGAAGCAAAATGTGTTTAGAATGCCTTTTTCAAAATGTTGTTTTCACTCCTCATGGAGATGATAATCTGAGACACTTGACTCAAATTCATTTCTTTCAATAGTCATGCTTGAAATGTTAATAATTAACAGACACTTTTTATAAAAAATCAAATTAAAAATCTCCAGAGATCAGAAAAACTAACATACTATAGCTCAACTAGTCTACCAAGGGAAAAGGGAAAGTACTTTATCACATTTCTAATTAAAATGCTCCAACAGAGAGCACCTTACTCCATTATGAGGCTACTTTCTAAGACTGAATTTGACACTAATGTGTATTTACTGAGATAAATTATGATGCTCTAACAAATCTAACTAGGAGTGCATAGGTTAGGTATCAGGATAATTATACTCTATAATATTAATGACTATTTTTCATGATCATTCATGGAAATTACTTTTTAATTGTTTTCCTAACATTATTACCCCTTACTTATTCTGGTAAATATCTATCTACTGTATTCTAATTCTGATGGCTGGTTAAAAATAAAGCTTTGCAACTTAGTGAGACCCTGTTTCAAAATAAAAAATAAAGAGGACTGGGATGTGGCTCAGTGGTTAAATGCCCCTGGGTTCAATCCCCTGCTACGAAAAATAAAACAATTTAAAAACATGCAACTGTGATCATCTATCAGCAGACAAGTATTAATTTTTTCACTCTTTTTTTACCAGAATCAATACACATAAGCTTTTTTCATTTTTAATAATAGTCTTGTCTACATTTTTTTAAAAAAGATTCAAAATACTGTTTTGTGGCATAGGTAAAGAATTCATTAGAAAATTTTCAGGTTCATTAGCAATTTTCCAAACATACTGGATGAAAATGTACCAATGCCTCATTGATTTGGCGTACTCAGTGATTTTAGAATGCATGATTTTTACATTTTAAAATAAAGGTGTATTTTAGGGCTTTCTGTTTTGCTTTGCTAGTTCTGTCTTATTTTGAATATGCTCACAGTATTTTTATATATGAGGACTTTTGATATCTTTTACCATCTCATATCATGTTTCTCTCATTGCTTTTTGTTTTTCATGTAAATTTTTTAGTTATTGTTACCTGTTTGCAAGTGTAGGTCAACATTAGAACCATTTTGTAAATTTTTTTGTAGCATCCAAAGGGAATATATTTTGTTTATATGTTAACTTGAGACAAATGAAGGCTTTCAACAATATTTCTTATTCCCATTCAAGAAAGTGTCATGTGTCTCCACATGACATTGAAAATAATGGAAATAATTTCAAATTTATACAGCATTTCAAAACTAAAATTAATAAATAATACATTTGTACACTTTTCCACAAAATTTAATATTGTAATGTTAGTATTTTCTTGCATTTGCTTTAAAATTTGATAAAGCTCTTCTCTAAATTTTTTTCTCCAAATTATTTGTGAACCATATTATGGCTCTTTTCCCCTAACTTCTTTAATTGTCATTACCTAAGAATAGGGTTATTATCTTGCATAATCACAATGCAGTTATTAGCTTCATAAGTATATATAATTAGAGTAATTTTATTTACTATTTGTATTTCTTTTACCCCAGTAATGTCCCTTATAGCATTTTTTTTCTTTAGAATAAGTACAACTGAGGACAAGGATTTCATTTAATTGTCATTTCTCTTTAACCTCCTCAACTGTGAACATTCTCACAGTTCATTTTTACTAATTACGTTTTTAGTTTTGAAGATCAAGTGACCCACTTTTTAGCAGAACATTCCCTATTTAGAGTTTCTCCAGTTTTTTAATTGACTTTATTGGATTATTTACTTTTGGTCCAAATATTGACTGACATTATATCCTTCATGATGTATCACATCTGGAGGCCCATCATTTCCATGTGTCTTTGGTGATGCTATTTTGTTGGGCAAAGTGTTGCCAGATTTCTCCACTATATAATTACTATTTGATTTTTCTGCCTTGCACCTATTAGTAGACTAAGGGTAGATATTTTACAGCAATGCCAATATCATACCCCTCATCAAATCCTTTCCCTAGGCTTAGCATCCATCAATGAGCTAAGTCTTGTACTTAGCCACACTTGGCCCCCTGGTTGCTGAATGATGATTTTCTACCCAGGACTTCTTCCACATTTTTAGTCTAAAAATTTCAATTGTAAGCAATAGCCCTCTTGTATTTATTATCAATATGATCTCAGGAATTTTTTTAAATACTTCTATAATTCCTATGTACTTACACAGTGAAGTCATATCAGACTTGGCCAGTGGTTAAGTCATTTGATTAGACTCCTGAGATAACCTTCTAAGTTTCAAAAAAGCCTTCCTTGTTTATTTTTGTTTGCTTGCTTTTGTTGTTTGTTTTTCTAGTACTAGATATTTTGGGCTTACATTGCACCTACCATACCCAGTCCTGGAATTACCATTTTTGTTTGAGAAACTATGAATGTGTTATATTTGTTATGAAATGTATGCATTGTGGCCTTTTCAGAAGCAAGACCTAAAAAATAAATATATGTATGTAAACATAAACATATGTGCATATAACACATATATAAGCATAAACACACATATTTTAGAAATCATTAGTTAATAGCAATACTTCTAATACTAGTTCCAATCAGGATTTTCTTTGCCTTCCTGTTTCCTATTTAGATTTTATTTATTTATTTATTGCACTTGAAACACCTGGACTACTAGCCCTGTCAGCATATTTTTTTATTTGTTCAATCCTGTAACATATCTCAACCAGATTTACTATTGTTTCACCAATATTGTTTTAGTAACCTTTTCCACTGCTGTGACTAAAGGATCTGACCAGAACAACTGTAGAGGAGGAAAAGTTTATTTGAGGGCTCATGGTTTCAGAAGTCTTAGTCTAAAGAAATCCAACTTCATTCCTCAGGGCTTGAGGTGAGGCTGAACATCATGGCCTGAAAGTGTGGCAGAGGGAAGCAGCTCACATCATGGTGATCAAGAAGCAAAGAGAGAAACTCACTCTCCAGATATAAATATATACCCAAAACTATGCCCCAATTCCCATCCCCTCCAGCCACACCCTACCACTTCAGTTAATCCCACCAGGGATTAACTCACTGATTAGGCTAAGGCTATAACCCAATCATTTCTCCTCCAAACATTCTTGCATTGTCTCACATGTGAGCCTTCAGGGGACACCTCACATTCAAACCATAACAAATATCTATATAATAATCCAATTAAATTGTTTTTATAATGTATAATTCCCCCATCACACCTCAAATTGTGCTTGTCTAAGACTGAGATAATATAATCAAGTATTTTTCTTATAAATTACTTGGTTTACTTCTCTTTGTGCCTCGGGTTTTCTTTTTCTCCTTAAGTGCTTGTAAGAATTTGAATTAGAGTTGATTGATTTAAGTTGTTCTCATTTTAGTTTTTGCTGCTTCTTTTTTATTCTTGGTTTTTTAATTTTATTTTTAAATATATGTAATATTAACATGGTATGCAATGTCAAACTATACAACAAATATACAAAGAGAAGTTTCACTCTTTCAAACATATTCTCCTCCTCAACTCTTTTTTTTTTTTTTTTTTTGGTACCAAAGATTGAACCCAAGAGTGCTTAAACACTGAGCCATATCCCCAGCCCTTTCTTATGTTTTATTTTGAGATAGCATCTTGCTAAATTGCTGAGACTGGCCTTGAACTCACGATATTCTTGACCCAGTGTCCCTAACCACAAGCCACCAGGATTACAGGCTTGTGCTACTGTGCCCTGCTCCTCCTCCACTCTTTAAACAGATTCATTATTTTCAATTTTATCTGTTTTTCTTTTTTCTGCAATGATAAGAAGACATATCTGGTTTCCTTCTTTGTTACACAAGACTTAGAACACTAGATAGGGTTTTTCTTTTGTGCTTTGATTGTTTCATCTAATAATATCTCCCCCAAATAATCCCTTATCTGTTCATAGAGTGCTTCTTCATTCTTTTATACAGCTGCAGAGTTTCCTGGGAGGAAATATACTAAAGTATATTTAACAAACCTGTGGTTAGGCATTCCATTGCAGTTACAGATAATACTGTGAGGAGCAATCTTGTGCATATTCATATTCATGCGGTTGGAAGTTTGATTTTAGGATGTATCCTTAAAAGTGACATTGCTAGGTGGGAAAGTATGTGAACATTGAATTTCATTGGACATAAAAAAATTCCCTTCCACGGATATTCCATTTTGCATTTCTACCAGCTCTATTTGTGAATGCCCATTTCTCCATACTCTAACCATCAGAGAACACTATCAAGCTTTTGAATTTGTGTTAATCTGATGAGACATGAGTAAAAAAATGCTATCCCAATATTGTTTTAATTTATATTTCTCTTGTTGTAAGTTGAATATCTTTTTACATCTAATTATTTATTTGGAGTACTGGGTTTAAACCCAGGGGCACTCAACTACTGAGCCACATACTCAGGCCTTTTTTAATATTTTATTTAGAGACAGGGTCTCACTGAGTTGCTTACTGCCTCACTTTAGCTGAGACTGGCTTTGAACTTGCAGTCCTTCTGCCTTATCCTTCTGAGCAGCTGGGATTACATGAATGCACCACTGCTCCAAGCTATTTCACATCTTTAAAGAATATTTTCCTATCATTGGGAAATTAATCATGTTTTTGTCTATTCTCTTTGTATTGGTTCTTTTAGCTATACATGACAGTAAAATTCATGTTGATACAACTATATAAGCATGGCATATATCTTATTCTAATTAGGACCCAAGCACGTAATAGCAAGTTGCCTCTGATATGGAAAGCAGTACAACAATTCAAAATGTTAAATGTAGAGATTACCATATAATTCAGAAATTCCAAATTCTTAGAAGTTGAAATCATGCCTGTAAAACTTTTACATATCCAAAGAAGTATAATTGCCAAAACATGCCAACAAACCCAAATGTCTATAAACTTACAAATTAATAAACAAAATGTTAAATGCATGTAATGGAATATTGTTCTTCAATAAAAGGAACAAAATACTGATACATGCTGGAACATGGATAAACCTTGAAAACATGTTAAATGAATCCAGTCATAAAATATATATTAAACAGTCCAGAAGTCTAATAAATAATTAAGTCTAAAAGAACAAATTTATGGAGAAAGAAAGCGAATTAGTTGCTGCTTACGTTAATGGGCCAAGTTTAGAGGAAGAAAGGAGAATAATCACTAATACTGGGGATATTTTTGAAATGCAAAAAAATTTTCTAAAATTTATTATGAAAACTGTACTACTGGCACATTAGAAAATATTAAATTATATGTTCTAATATGATATATTTATGGTCTGTGAACTATACCTCAGTGAATCCGTTAATAAAACACAATGAGATAGACTATACCAAACAAAATGGCAAAACAATAATGACAATAAAATAAATGATATAGTGATTTTAGGAAACAGTTTGAAAGTTCCCTATTAAATTAACCAAATACCAGATTACTAGTCAATTCATTCTCTCTCTCTCTCTCTCTCTCTCTCTCTCTCTCTCTCTCTCTCTCTCTGTCTTTATTTTTTATTTTATTTTTTTGTCATTTCACTCTTCTAAAAAAAAAATGAGAAAAGTTTTATTGGGCTCCTAGTTTTCCTGGTTTCAGAGATTGCAATTCCTGGTCAGTTGGCCTGTTGCTTTTGGGGCTTGTGGAAAGGCAGCACGTCTAGGATGGCACATGCATCAGAGGAGACTGATCAATTTTTTGCAATTGAAGTGCAAAGAAAGAGAAAGGGCAGGGGTTCCAATATCCCCTTCAAGGATATGCCTGCAAAGACTTAAATTCCTTGCACTAGGCCTCAGCTACCAAGTGTTGTGTAATCATATATGCATGTAGGGTAAGAATGTCTGATTCACTCCACTGTCTTTCTTACCCCTAAACCCCCACTCTCTTCATTCCCCTCTTCTAATCCAAAGTACCTCTATTCTTCCCTAGCTCACTTTCCCCCATCTTATTGTGAATTAGAATCCACATATCAGAAAACATTTAGCTTTTGATTCTTTAGGATTGACTTATTTTGCTTAGCATGATATTTTCACTCTTAAATGTTTATCCAATTCAAATGAAAATACAGATTCATGTAATAACCTATGTGTAAATGTTTATGACACTTTTTATTAATGTGTAACTGTCAAATCTGGGAACAATTCAAATGTGCCTTGATATGAATGAACAAACTGAAACTGGTACATTCATACAATGGGATACTGCTTTTGAACTACGGAAACTCACAATGACATGTATGCACATCAAATTAATCCTCCCAAATAAAAGAAGTCGAAAGCAAAATGCTGCATACCATATGATCCTTTTATAATGTCCTGGAAAATCCAAAATTACAGAGAAAGAGATGAAATCATTGGTTTCAGGAGATAAGGATAGAGAAAAGGATTTGATCAAAAAGAAGTAGCCCAAGAAAATTCTGTGAAGATGGTGGAGCATTATACAGTATTAGTGACCACATTACTGTTTTCGTTTTTTAGAACTCATAAAACTATGCATCTAAAAAGTGAATCCTTGGGTAGAGAGAAGTGATGGGAGGGGAGGGGAGAAGAAGGGGGGATAGGAAAGGCAGCAGAATAAAATAGACACTAGTATTGCTATATACGTATCTGTATAACTAAAGTGATTCTGCAATCTGTACACTCAGAAAAATGAGAAATCATACCCCATTTGATTCAAATGTATGATATGTCAAGATCATTGTATTGTCATGTGCAACTAATAAAAATAAATAAATAAATTTTAAAAGTGAATCTTATAGTATGAACATTTTAAAAATTATTGTTATTTTTTAAACTGCAGGATAGATCTCTGAAGGGCCACAGACTGACCCAGTTCTCTTCCCTTTCTTACCTACAGTTCTAAAGAATCAATGTAGACTGTGCGAGCATAGTGACACATGCCTGCAATCCTAGCAACTTGGGAGGCTGAGGCAGGAGGTTCGTGAGTTCAAAGACAGCCTCAGCAATTTAGTAAGGCCCTAAGCAAGTCAATGAGACCAAGGGCTGGTGATGTGGTTCAGTGGTTAAGCACCCCTGGGTTCAAACCCTGGTACCAAAAAGAAAAAAAATATATAGACTGTGCTAAAAATTCAACATTTTGAGATAAGGAATGACTGATTGGAATATAACATTGTAGTCATATCTTCCCCAGCATATAAAACTCAGGATGGGCTGCTTTCAAGATCCTTCAGCTGTGGTATAATTGGAGCAGAGACAGACAACATTCCACTCACTGCAGGTGGCTTTGTTGAGCCTTGGGAGATTGGCTCACAGTGAATCCCAGGCTTCTGTTGTCCTCTCTTGCTAAGCTGTAAGGAGAAAACCCAATTCTTTCTGTGTGCATGGTGTTTTGCCTTACTGGAATTGGAAAAGTTGGTTACTACTGCACAGTAAAACTTCCTCATGTAAACTACATCAAGCAGCTCACACAAATCTCATTGTGGATTGAGAAGATAAAATCATTAACTACAAGGAAGTAGATTCTGATTCATAAGTTGTCTTAGTCCATATAGGTGTTATAACTAAGTACCACAGATTCAGCGATTTATCAACAACAGAAATTTATTGCTCAAAGTTCTGAAGGCTGAAAGCCAGATATCATGGTGCCATCTTAGTCAGGTTCTGGTGAGAGCCTAATTTGTGGGTTACAGAGAACCAGTTTACTGTAGCTTCACATGCTAGAGAGCAAACTCTCATGACTCTTATTAAAGCACAAATCCCATCCATGAGAAGGCCACCTTCATGAGGGTATCTAATCCTAATTCCTTCTCAAAGGCACCAGTTCTCAATACCATCACATTTTGGGTAAGGTTTCCAACACAGATTTTTTGGGGGACATAGACATCAGTCCAAATGGAATTTCTGAAATTTGAAAGAATGCATAGAATAAGTGCCTTAAAAGAAGGACAAATGTCCCCTAACATTTGTGTAAGGAACTTTTCCAAGTACACAAAAGGAATAGAATTTACAAATGCACATCAGGGTATATTGATAAACAGGGAGATGAGAAATCATGTTTTCATTAAAATGTTACTTTGTTTCATTTTAAGATGTTTCTTGAACTCCATTCTCAAATGTTACAAGAAGCTATGTGAAATCACCATATGCAATAATTTTTGATGTTTCAAAATGGCAATGTCATTTGCTTAAGTCTGTACTTATATCAAGATTAATTATTCAATTTAATCTTCAAACAATCTCTCAAACAATTTTTCTATATTTATATAAAGTGTAAATTGTGTACTTGATTAAATTATTTTAAATCCTGGGATCTATAATCTATAAAGCAGTGTTATATTCTTTGAGACCCTTTATTTTTTGTATATCCTTGATTTCCAACCACATAGGGACATTCTAAATAAGCTTGGTGGTATTCTAAGAACTACAGGGGTCCATTAAACCCTGTTTTGTGATCTTCCTCAACAAACTTGAGAAAATAAATCAAGTGTTGCCCTCAGTCTAATGTTAACCAAGTTGGTTATCTCAAGGAATATTCTCATATTGCAATAGACATAACATGTCATCCATTGTTTAATTTCTGGCAAAAGAGACCTTTTTCTAGTTATTTTCACTGACTTTTAAGGTTTAAATTACTTTTACAAATGAAATATTCTTAGTTTCATTTTTTTGACTGTGTACCTTGGTTAATCTGACTTTACATCATTATGTTGACTATAATTCATCTTAATGAGCATGAATTTATTATAAATATTTTAAAATTCTTAACTTACTTAAGACAAAATTACATTACATGAAAAGGTACTAAAATTACCATCAGCTGTCATTTATTCATTAACAACCTCATTACAAAACTATTATAATGTATAGTTCACTATAAAGATGATCAGGGCATCTTTACAACTGAGTAATTGAAAAGATTTTTAAAAGGGCCTTTAAAAGGGCCTTTGCCAAGAACAAGAACTTAGATTAGTTTTATGTTGAAATGTATGCCCATTTTAAAAAATAGTTTTATTGATGTATAATTTAAATATAATAAATGATGTATATTTAAAATTTAGAATTCTATATGTTCATAATCATGTGCAACAACACTACAATCAAGAGAATGAAGGATTAGCTACTATATTTTAATATTATTTATTTATTTCTAAGAAAGTCATAGTTATTTTTATCTTTTATTTTAATCTGCGAGTTTTAAGGGTCCATTTGAAATTGGGTAATTTTTTCAAGAATGATGGTTTATACAGATTCAGTAAGGTAAATACCACTGACCCATCACACCATCACAGTGGCAAAAGCAGCAACACTGAAGAACCCAGAGGCCTTTGCTTGGATGCTTCTGCTCCCTAGAACAAACACGGGCATCTTTGCTGGTAACCACAGGACGGTCCTTGCAGTTAGTAAAATTGCACTGCTGTAGTTAGCTGACATTTCTTAGTGTTTATTTATAAGCAAAAGTATTTTGTGTCTCAGAATTTTTACCTACTCTGTTCTGTTCCCCAAGGTTCTGTTTCTGATGTTTTCTCATTTGTACTTTTGGGTATTGTTTTATTTAAAATTTAAACATAGATTTAGGTAGATCATAACTTAAATGTCTCTGGTAGTTAAGTAAATAGGAACCTGGACAAAAGAATTTCAAAGAAGCTTAGAATTCTCTAGAATAATGTTCCTTACAATAAAAATACCAATATATTGAAGGCTTAAAATGAATTTTTCATGTTAAGAAAATGAAAGTTCTTGTGGTCCTGCTGAAATTAAAATATAGGTCACAGGAAATTGTATTTTTAACTTGTATGGCTTTACATGAAAAATGAACTTAATTGAAACGACTTGGAGGTGAGTCATTCCCTTTGTAGATTAGAATTAATTAGTTTCAATAAATATTTTTTTTTCTTTTGAAAATATTCTATTGATGTAACAAATTTCTAATCTGATATCAGAGAAAAATATAGGAGGAATTATGACTGTATGCTCAGCCCATAACTTTGAGATATATTCATACAGATGTAATATATTTTAAAAATAAAATATCTTTTTAGATTTTTTGAAAACCTCTATTTGTTCCTAGACTGCAAAGGATATTCATTATAGTGTATAATTACTCAAGAATGCTAAATTACTATCAGAGGGCAATGGGGGCAAGTTTTATTTGAAAACAATATATAATTAACTTACCAATGGATTCCCAGTAACTATAGCATAATATTATGTAATAAAAATAATATATGATATCGTATAATACATCATCATAATAAAAAATCACATATAACACATTATTTAATAATTTAATATAATATTTTAACATATGAATATTTATAAAAATCTGTATATATTATATATTATTACATATAATCATATTGAATATAAGAATAATATAGGATAATTATATGCTATTTTATTTGATGGATCCCTAATAATTCTAATAATGCTGGGCCATAGCATACATGCATTAAATAGTCAGTAAATGAGTGATATGCTAAAACAAAAAATAGATCTTAAGTGTTCTTACTATAATAATGTAAACTTTATTTTAAAAAGAAATAATATATTTTAGAGTAGTTTTTCTAAGCTAATGACACACAATGATATATTATCCAACTTGAACTTTTAAAAATATAGTATCAGTATTTGAGAAGATAAAAGTCTCCGTAACAGAAAGATAGAGAAAAATAGTCATTTACTATACTTTCCAAATACATCAATAATAGATGAATACATAGGTGAGTGCCAAAGCAGGAAAATAATGTGGAACATCGTATTTCAATTTCATCAAATTGGTTCTTTCTTAGACTAAGTCTTAAAATCATCTCTTTCCCCAAACGCATACGTTTTCCTTTGCAAACATTGCTTCCTCTTTTTGTCTTCCTCTTCTTTCTTTTTTTCTCTGTTTTGCGTCCTCTCCTATTTATTCTCAAAGATGTTTTTGTAGTCAATGAGTTCTGATCATGGCAGAATTCCCCAGAAAGGACTGACAGAGTTTCAACTTTCATTTTACTTTTCTCTGACCCTTTTTCCTTGTCTGTGCTGCATTTCATGGCAATTTTCTGGGATGCTGCTCTCTATCACTCAGTTTCAGAAACAGACACAGGGGAGTGAATAGAAATTGTTCTAGAAGTGGTGTTGAGGAAGAAGATGGTGATCCTTTCTTTTATTGCACAAAGGAAGTTTGGTGGAAAATGTAATCCATGATAAACTTTGAAATTTTTTAAAATTTTTTTTCTTTGTTTATCAAGACTGATTGCCTTCCATTTGGTTTTTTTAATGCTCTTTTATTTAATCCTGATAGCTACCTCAAATATCATATGTTTTATTCAAGGCCAACATCATTGGCAAATGAGGTATCAACTTCCAGGATCTTGTTTTAAAATGTTGTTCTTTTTTTCAGATTTCGTAGTTTTGTGACTTTATGTTTAATGCCTAATTTTCTAGGTTTATATTATGCCTAGACACATATTATGCCTAGAAAAGGCATATATAAAACAGTTCAATGTTTTTTAGATAATTAGTGTCTTTAAAGATATAGAGTATTGAGTCTGCCCTTAATCAAAAGTTGATTTTGTAAATGGCCATTTTCCCCTGAAATTTGGATTCTCTCACAATAATTTATAAAGGATATGTTTGCAAAATATTTTTTGAAATATTCTAAGCTTACAACTCAAAGCATTGGACTAGTAACCAGGAAAAATAATCTATACAATACACTAGCTAGAAATCTGTGGACTTTGTAATCATATAAATATGAATTTAAAAATTATTCTTTGTGGGCTAGGGCTGTAGCTCAGTGAGAAAGTGTTTACCTTGCATGTGTGAGGCATTGGGTTCAATCCTCAGCACCACATAAAAATAAATAAAGATACTGTGTGTTCATCTACAACTAAATAAATTTTTTTTTAAAAAAAATCATTCTTTGATTTGTTTTCTCAAAGACCAACTACTCAATTACTACATGCTTCAGTTTATTGCTTTGTAAAAACAGGAAAACTACGAATAACTCCCTCATAATACAATTCTAAGGATTACATCATGCAACAGGAAAGTCACCATCCATAAATGTTGGCTCCTCTTAAGGGTACAATAGGTAACAGTCAATATTGTTAGTTTGGGTAGCCTTGCAGTTTAAGTTCACCTCTGGATATCTGCATTTGGCCTGATGGGTCAGTTCCTGTTAGACTAAATCTCTGATTAGTATCAACAATATATTCTAATAAATAGAGACATAAAAAAGATTATGAAGAATTCACAAAAACAAGACAAGGTTTCATACTTTCACCAGTTTATTCAACAATATACTGGAGATTCTAGCCATGGTTATAAAGTGATTAAAAAATAGGGCTGGGATTGTGGCTCAGTGGCAGAGCACTTGCCTCTCATATATGAGGTACTTGGTTCAATTCTCAGCATCACATAAAAATAAATAAATCAAATAAAGATGTTGTGTCCATCTACAACTCAAATAAATAAAAATAGTAAAAGGAAAAGAAGTAATGAAGTGTTTATATTTGTAAATAATATATTTATTGACATAGAAAATTCAAATAACACATAAAACTGCGCTAAAATACTGAAAAAAATTAACATTTTATTTAAACTGATAGCAAAAATTAATTCCATTAACAATATCAATTTTGAATACATTTGTTAAAGTGTATGAGTACCTATATTCTGAAAACTACAAAACATTTTATAGCTGAATAAGTGAAGAAGACTTAAACACCTTCATGCAGTGGACATCTTAAGAAGGCTAAAATATATCTCACCTCAAAATAATATATGGGTTCAATTTCATTCCAAAAAAGTATTTCAGGTATGTTTTGGTAGAAATGAAAAGATAACTATAAAATGTATATACAAATGGTAAGGTCAAGAGTATCCGGAGCAATTTTTGAAAAAGAACAAAACTGGAGAATTTTTACTGCTTAATTTCAATCCTCTAAGGCTATAGTTGTCATAACAGTTTGATGCTGGTATAGTGACTGACAGATAAATAAAACAGAAGACTTAACCAGGAATGGAAACTCGCATTCCTATGGTCATTTGATTCTTGACAAAGAAAGTAATTCAATCCAGTGGTAAAGGGAAAATTTTTCAACAAATAATGTTGGAATAACTGGATATCTATATGAAGGAAAATAAAATTCAATTCCTTCCTCCCACAATATGAAAAAAATCAATTCAAGATGGATCATTTACCTAAATGTAAAAATGTAAAAGTGTAAAAGGAGAAAAGGAACACATAAATAATAGTTTTATGACTTTGCATATAAATGTCATAGAAGCAATAAATTATATATTAGAATATATAATATTAAACAATCAAAATGTTATAAAAATAACATTCAAAAAATAAATGAACAAGAAACTCACACTGGAAGATAAAATGTCTTTTTCCAACAAATATGTAAATAAATAGAGACACACATAGTCATTAGGTGCATGAAGATGGTTGGTTTGGTGGATGATGAACTGCATAAAGATTGTATCACCTTATGACAGAGCCATCTTATTTCATGTAAGTCCTCATTATGATGTTTGTGCAATGATGAAATAGCCTAATCATGCATTTCTCAAAGTGGGTATCAATCATTAAAATGACAATTATTAATATGAGCCACTGATTTACTAGACATTTCTGAAAAGAGTATGTAGGTGTCACTTAACCCAAATGTCAAAAAGACCAGTGTTGTTAGTATCAGAATGTGGCTTGGCTTCTCATTTTCTTAAAGATGAAAAGGAATTTTAATCATCGGGAAGCTTATTGATTTTTTTGTAGTTTTCGTGAGTTTTTGCATCATCTTTTTTTCACCTATTTTTAGTTCTGATTTGCTAATATTATTACTTCCTGATTTTTATTTTAATTGTTTATTTTAAATATTCTTGGTATTGGAAAAAATGCTGGTTGGTTTACTTGGAAAAACTATGAATTTTGACATTGTTGAGTGGACTATTTTATGTTAACATGTCAAACTTATTAAAATAGAGTACAAGTCTTCTCAATGCTTACTGATTTTCACTTGCTTACCAGTTACTTAGAGAATGGACATCTTCAACTATAATTGTTTATTGATCTTCTTCTTTATTTTTCTTTTTCAAAACCAAAAAAAGTAGAAAAGAAACACAGATAAATATATCTTGAAACTCTATAATTTGATTCACACACATTTAAATAGTTAGGTCTTCTTTATGCATTGATCTCATTTGACATGGCTCCTTCAATCGCCAGTAGTATTACTTTTTTCTGAAGTTTAGCTCATCTGACATTAGTATGGCTGATACAGTTGTATTTGATTAATTTTGTATGATCTATCTTTAGAATCCTGCAACTCTTTATCACTTTAATTATGCTTAAATGATTTTTTTAGGTAGTTTATAATTGGTGCTGCTTTATATCCAGTCTTGAAAATTTTTAATTTTGATTTGGGTTAGATGATTTATACTCCAGTACTTACCAATATATTGGTATTTTCCCCTACTATCTTGCTGGTTTTTTTTTTCCTGAGCTTATGCTTCATTGTATTTTTTGTCTCTTAACTTCTTCTCCCCCACACTTTTTTTTTTGATGATAACTAATAACATTTTAGAATTAAATTTTATCTCTATTATTGGCTTATTTTTTCATTTTTGGTGGTTGCTTGTTTTTCATATAAGATAAGAGTCTCACAAATTGCTTATTTCCATTTTCAATTTCTGTGTTTGGCTGTTTTTCTCCATATACATTATATCTATATCAGAAACTTCAAAATATATTGTAATATATTTGCTTTCAATAATTATTTACCTTTCAAAAAACTCTAACTATAAAAATATATTTTTATACAAAATATATATTTTTATAAAAAATATATTGGGATTCTTTAGTATTTTTAGGTCTTTGAATTTATAGTTTTTGTCAGATTTGGAAAAATTGGAAGCATTATTTCCTGAAATATTTCTCTCTGCCTTTGTCCCCACACTACCCTTTCCTTTGAGGATTTCAATTACATGTCATGTAAAACCTCTTGACATTTTACCACAGTTTACTAAGATGTTGTATGTATTTGTTTTTTCTTTTATTTTCTGTTGCTTCAGTTTGAGTGATTTCTATTTCTACATTCTTTAACTAAATAACCTTTGTGTCTTGTAGGGTCTGATTTGCTAAAAGATCCATGCATTTCTTCTTTTTTTAATTGTGTATTTTTCAACTTAAAAATTCCATTTGCTTCTTTCTCATATCTTCCTTTTTCCACTCTATATTCACATCTTTTTGTATATTAAGACATTAAAGAAATATGAGCAGTATGAAAAATAATTGAAACCAAAGATCTCAGCCAGCAAGAGGGAAGCTGTAGACACTTTTTGGGTGAATGATGATGTTATTCTCATGATTCTGAACTTGACAGAAAGAAGGATATACATGAGAAAAGAGTTTTGTTTCAGCATTTATAGAAAAAGTAATTAAATTTGGTATTTATTTACTTTAATTAAAAAACAGTGATGTGTTCATTATCTTGTACATGGCTTTGGTCAAAACTTTACAACTGTGTATATGTTCATATATTTTTGAAAATATTAATATAAGTAAACTCCAGAGAAGCATTAAACAAATAAACAAATAATACTATATAAATGGAGGAGACTAAACTGAAAGGAAAATCAGCTTGTAGTTCTCAGTTGTTGAAAGGAACATTTGGAAGAAATGAGCTTAAAGTTTAGCTTGGGAGATTGTGTTGCTTTAGAGTCTCTGAATAGAATTAATAAAATAAGTGAAGAAATTCATTAATTATAATTTGAGAAGTCTTACAATTGATTTTTTTTTTTGTACCAGGGATTCCATCCAAGGGTGCTTAACCACTGAGCACATTCCCAGCCCTTTTAAAAATATTTTATTTAGAAACAAGGTCTTCCTGAGTTGCTTAGGGCCTCACTAATTTGCTGAGGCTGGCTTTGAACTCACAATCCTCCTGTCTTAGTCTCATAAACTGCTAAACTTACAGGTGAGCGCCACACACCCAGCTCCTCCTTTAAGTAATTTATAAAAATGTTACGTCTAGGCTTTACCACATAATGACTGGAAACAAGTAGAGATCAATTATTTTTTTAAAAAATCTCTTAAGGAATTTTCCAAACTGAGAATAATGCATTTTCACATTTAAACTATGTTCAACTGATTAACTCGGATATAGATATATAGGATATAATAAATCAACTATGATTCTACGTATGAAATCAGAATGTGCCCTCAACAGCAAACTGTTTGGTCCATCTTGTCCTTCAAGTCTTATTGACTAATAATCGGGGATAAGAATCAAAGGTAAGGAGTGAGATTTAGTACCAATTACCCCAACAAACGCTATTCCCACAACCCTAAGGGCATGGTTCCTGTTTACCTTTGCCTTGCCATATTTGATTGTTAATTAAACTTGTCTCTCTTCTTTCTTTCACATTCAAGATCAGAAATAGAGTTCTACTTTCTATTCATTTCATTTCTCTAGATGGGTTTTTGGTACCTGTCAACATTACGTGGAGCCAAGAGGAAGAAGCTGCAGGAGTATATACACTGCCTGCATGATATACCCCCTAAATATTGCTATGCCATGTTCCAAAATCAGAGGTGACAAAGGATTGTGTATGCATGCACATATACGTTGAAAACATACTAGATTGTGAAGCACTAGATTGATAACACATATCAAAATCCATGTATCTCTGTGTTCTGATAGTGTCACCATTGTAAATTTTGAATGTACTAATTAAAATCAACTGTTAAACCATGAACGCCACCTTGTGGAGAGATCTACTACTACTATATTACATAGTGTCACCTTGCCCACCCCAATCAGCTTCTTGGCACTTTGTAATTTTCTTTGCCAGATCATGGGGCTGTCCTCATAAACCTCAATCATCGATAAAGATGTTTTCAGTTAGAGAAAAAACTGGAAATATAGGGCTCCAGATAGAATTTCACAAATTGTCAACTCTTCTATATTTTATCTGTGCTTCACATCACCTTATTCTAACTACTTTGAAAATGAACCCTCCCTATAAAAGAATTTTCAGAAGGCCAAATATCTTAAAAACCAAAATGTTAAAGTATTATAAGAAAATAAAGGCAAATACTTGTGAGACTTTTAAATAGGCAAGACATTCTTCTGCTAAGGCACAATATCAAGAGAATTAGTGACAGACATTTTTTTTTCTTAATGGCAGAAGATAGCCTAAAAAAGTATCGGAAAATAATTGATTGAACATGAAAAATTGTTTTCTATATTGTTGAGATTGTTGCACCTTTCCAACATTACTTATATATCAAATAGCAAAGGGTTGACAGGGGAGGATTTGTGAATTCTCAAGTCACTTTTTTGATTCTTTCATAGAGATTTTCCTAGAAGATATTTTCATAATAAGTGTACAGTTGGTTGACATTACTTACATCAATAATAATATTTATATCAAATATCAAGTAATAAGAAGTGAATATAATATCACTTATCTCTAATCTAGAGCCAATCTGATCCTTCATCCAAGCCTCTGGGGTCAGCCATTCAGCACAGACCCAAGTTAATTCTCTTTCATTTTCTCCAAATTGCAGTGGTCCAGCAAGCATTATATTTAGCATTGATTAGAGAGCATGTCATTATATTGCAAATTGCAAATGCCAAAGTCTGATAAGAAGATTATCCAAAGTTCTGTGAATAACACTCAGGAATTGTTCTCAAAGATAATGCAGAAATAATTGTATGAATACTCTATCAGATTCTGGAATCTTTTGCTAATTTGTGTCTATGATGAACTTGGTAACTAAATATATAATTACTTATAAGAGGATTTTCAGAACTAAAGGATAAAGCAAGTGAAGCCACTTCAAATGTACTGATTTTGTTATTATCATTTTACATTTCAAGCACTTTCTCAGATTCCTTTATATTTTATGTTGATCCTCAAAATGTTCCCAAGTGAGAAGAGGAACATACTGCTCATTTTCTTAGGCAAATTTTTTTCTCCGTTTAGTTTCTCCACACATAAAATACAGGAATCATTACAACTACCTACTTCATTGGAAAAATTGCAAAAATAAACAAGAAAACATGCTTAATCTGAAAGAAATAAAGGGGACCTGATTTTTATTCATATATCCTGCTTCACAAGGAATGCATTTAGTTTTGTGAGGTTCATGAACATAGCACAGCAGGCCTTTGGGAATTTTGACACGTAGAATTCAAAACAAAGGACAGAAAACAGAGATTTTTGAGGTCAAGAAATTGAACCAGATGTATATAATATGTATTTTAAAAATAGTTTAAAGACCTTTAATAGTGGTTGTATTTGATACTGTAAACTTTGTACATTGTGATTATTACCTCAACAGAACCATGAAATTTTCTTTCTCCCTGGGTGAAGTTCAAGATCATATTACTTTTTTGTTTGTTTTTTTCCTCTTCAACATTTATTATGTCTATAGCCTGTACTGTAATGTGTGTATTTCCAAGTAATGTATATGTTTGTATCATTAGCCAATGAGTACTTAAAAGCAGAGAAGTGATGATCTAACAAAATGAAAAAGGTTTTGAGAGAGGAGGGAGGATTTGTCACTTTTTTTTTTTGTAGATTTTCTTGAAAAAAATGCTGATTTAAAGTAAATGGTATTTTCATAATAAATGTTACGTATACTCTACAGTTGGCATCTGAATTTGACTTTTTATTATAGAAAATTTCAAATATATAAGAAAGCAAGTAGAATAGTTTAACAAATTGCCATGTACCAATTACTCAGACCTAACAGAATTCACAGCCATTGTGTTTGATTGTGTGATTCCTGGTCTCGCTTTCCCTACTCCAAGACAGCATAGCATTTCATCAATAGATAATTTCTTGCATGGTTTTAAGAGATAAACACAAAAAAGAGAAACACTGAAACAGCATTTTAAAAATGACTCCTTAATAAGATACCTAATTAGTGTTCAATTCTAAAAGCTTAGCTGGGCACAGTGGTGCACACTTGTAATCCTAAGGACTCAGGAGGCTGAGGCAGGAGGATTGAGAGTTCAAAGCCAGCCTTAGCAATGGTGAGGCGCTAAGCAACTCAGTGAGACCTTGTCTCTAAATAAAATACAAAAAGGGCTGGGGATGTGGCTCATTGGTTGAGTACCTCAGATTTCTATCCCTGGTCCCCCCCAAAAAAATCGATTCTGAAAGCTTAATATTTTATTTAATACACATTATTTTCACACACACACACACACACACACACACACACACACTCACACACACACGGTGTTCAATTCATCCCATTGAATCAGAATCAAATTATAGTCCATGCATTATAGTCTTAATTCTTTGCAATTTATAGGTCACTTTCCACTGACCACCTTCCTCTACAATTTGTTTGTTGAATACATTGAACTTTTTGTTATGTGATTTCATTCTGCACTTTTTCTGATTACATCTACATGGTTTTTGTTTGGTTTCTGTTGTTGTTTTTTTCTTTATTTACTGTGTTCCTCTATCTTCTGTATTCCCCATAAACTGCTGATTAGATCTCAAAGCTATGTTAGACATTTGATTTTAGAGAATAGTTTGAGTAATATATTTTCAACTGGTTTGATCATTTTCCTTGCAATAGAACTCTTTCTGTCCAGAGTATGTTCATCTGGCATATTCTCTAGATGCTTTACCTACATAAAAAATAAGATGAAGAAGTATTCCTACTTGAGGAGTTCTGAATTTAATTGGATTATTAGAAGAGAATATTTCAGAGACTAATTCTTTATACTCTTAGTTCCACATGGATTATCTCAATCTTTGCTTTGATGCTTATTTTTAACCATTGCATTCATTGAAATATAATTATATTGTAGTTCAGAAAGAAGAGATGATGAGATATTAGACCAGGTATTATCAAAGAAATAGGTTTATGTAAAAAAAACCCACTTTAATCTCAAAAAATACATTCTAGGTTTATTTAAAAGAATTATATTTTGAGAAAATTAAATTGGGCCATAAGTTTTGGAAGAGTTATAAGCTGTGGATCATGCATTTGTATGAATTACTGGCACTAGTGAATTTTCAGTTGTATGCATCTAACATTTCCTTTCATTCTTTGGAAAGATCTTTATCATTTTCAGAGCAACCCCACCCCCCTTCACACTAGACCTGCCCACTACTTTCTTCATGCAAAATTCTCTGCTCTTATTCCTTATTTCTCCTTCTACACATTTTAGAAGCAGAAGCCAAAACTTTAACTCAAAGGACTAACCGAGATTATCTTTCAGATTCTGCAAAAATTAGAGAAGACCTTATTGCCTTTACTTTTTGTTAATCAGCCTATCTAACATGGCCTGAAACCATATAAATGGTCAGCATTGTTCAAGAACTCCAAAATTCCATTTAAGCTTATAGATCTTATATTCGGAATTAAAATTTTACTTTCAACCAAGCACTTGATCTGCAAAAGGTGAGAAGAAACTTCAAAGTGATTGCACTGAGCTTCCTTGGCTATGTCACGGATATTACTGAAAGCTGATTAAAGGCTGACAAGTGCTTTCATAGTTTCAAGTGTGATCTACGTTCCAAGTCCCTATTAAAAAGTCATTTTTATATACTGAACAAAACCAAAACTGTGGCTAGAACAAAGAAATGTTTAAGACCAAAGCTCATGTGTTTATCCAAGTGACAATTCCCTTTGATTTGACTACCTGTCTTTTCTAATATCTGTGAAAAAGACCAGAGAACTTAGAAAAGGACATTTATGTGACGAGTCCTTCAAAGTTAATTTTAGTTAAACCACACCAAACATAAACTGTAATGGTGTTCCTGGAAAGGAAATTTATAACCATTCCTCCTCATAATGGAATTTTTAAGAAGAAAGAAGTTTAGGCAGAGTCAGGGTACCAAAATCGCAAAAAGAAAAGTTGGAAAATACCTATGGGTTTAAAAACAAAACAATTCATTCATTTAGCATGTGAAAGCTTAAAAACACACTGTTGTCCTGAAATTTATGCACACTGATGTTATACCTACAACATAAAAGAGGCAGAAGAGAGACTGAAGTCTGATGCTTCTGTGTACACATGGAGAGTGCAATGACTAAAATGACTGTTCAAAATAAGATTTGAGTGGGACTAGGGATGTGGCTCAAGCGGTAGCATGCTTGTCTGGCATGTGTGTGGTACTGGGTTAGATCCTTAGCACCACAAAAAAATAAAAATAAAGATGTTATGTCCACCGGAAACAATAAATATTAAATAATTCTCTCTCTTTTCTCTCTCTCTCTCTCTCTCTCTCTCTCTCTCTCTCTCTCTCTCTCTCTCTCTCTCTCTCTAAAAAAAAAGATTTGAGTAATTCAAAGACAGAATAGTGAGCTTAGGACATAAGTGAAACACTAGGAATACCATGAAAAAAATCTTATATTACCTGAGTTTTGAGATTAAGAAGACTTTGGAGAACACAAATCAAGCACAAAATTTTATGCATGACAATGATAAAATGGCTTTCCAGCAGACACCAACTGGACAGTAAAACCTTCTGTTTGTGAATCTGTGGATAATATGCACAGTGAGGGAGCTGGCTTCTAGCACAGAAGTTGCATACTATGTTAATACAAGCAAATACATATTGCTGAGAAAGCATGGCAGGGGAAATAGCATAAAAGAGTTAAATACTTGAAAAGATAAATAGTACAATAATTCTCAAAAGCTATGCTATAATAAGAATATAATTATGATAGGATTATCACAAATGTACATTTTATTAGTGGAGATAAAATACAGCTGTAACTCTCATTTTGAGGCTGCTTAGGTAGCATCATGCTAAGTGAGTTGCATGTATCAATAAATAGGATCTGAGCAGACGTATGTTCTTGAAGCCCAGTGAGGTCTTCTGAGTTAAGAAAAAGGAGAAAGGAAAACCTGGTTATTTTATAATATAATCATTAAAATGAAATTGATTATTCACATTCACTGTTCATTCAAGAAACCTATTTCCTTCAAGAATTTATTATTGAGTCATAACTGAACAAAATATAGAGTTCAACTTGCTACTGATTAGCACAATTGATTAGAATATAATATAAATCTATATTCCTTTGTAATTGACTGTGGTATTTCACTACAGACCTGTCAATCAATAACAGAAATAAACAGTCACTATTTATTTTTTCACACTTGACATCATTGAGTCCTGGTTGATTTTAAAGATTATTTGCATTATATTTTCAGGGTTCCATGCAAGGTAAATTATAATAATTTATTTGTAGCCTCAAAAAGTGAATTTTCTTGATGATAGGCTAAGTAAATGTCCATGTTTAAACCATTTCCATTTTTTGTATTTTTCAATCATTATTTATTGCATAAAATATTTCTCTATGTATACTTTCATTGGTTAAACCATTTCCATTTTTTTGTCTTCTTCAATGATTATTTATTGCATAAAATATTTCTCTATATATACTTTCATTGGTTCATTGATAAAATGATGTCAATTAACATGGA
Organism: Ictidomys tridecemlineatus; assembly: GCF_052094955.1. Taxonomy (NCBI): domain Eukaryota; kingdom Metazoa; phylum Chordata; class Mammalia; order Rodentia; family Sciuridae; genus Ictidomys; species Ictidomys tridecemlineatus. The sequence continues at coordinate 37,482,195 of NC_135490.1, forward strand.
ATTGAGGGATACTCATACTCTTTCAATTTCCTACATTCCATAATTCTTGGAAGACTTTCATATGAGTGGCTGAGTATAGAAATAAGCTCTTTAGCCAGAAAATTCTCCAAGGCAGTCATTCTATTCTCTATATTATGGAAGGAGCCTATAGAGAGTTCCAGAATAGAAAACCCAATTTACCCGTTCATTACTGTTGTCTTGGGGAACTGGCATCTTTCGCAAATTTAAGACCCAATGAATCTCTTACATTTCCCCAAAGAAATAAGATTGAATTTTATGTAAATGTACTTTTAAGCTTACTCCATGTGCCATAAAAATATAAACTAGGGTCAAATGCCTGTATTACTTTTTAAAAAGTTTTCCATACTAAAAATGAAGCAGTATCTTCTTTTTCCAGAGAAGTAGCTATTGCAGCAAAGTTATAATAAAAAGACAAGTTCTTATGACTTAAAATATTAGCATGTAGACTAAGAAATATTCAAAGGACATGTCAAAGACTAGAACAGCTCACCTTAAAGGCGATTTTATCAAAAATCTTGAATTACAATTGAATTCAGCTTTTGAACTCAAAGATGGAGATACACGGTGGACTTTGCATGTTGTTAACTTATATTTTTAAAGAAAGTCTTATTCTTTTTAAATTTCCTTCTACATGAACTACTTGCCCTTTAGCACGAAGTTCAAATTGTTTGTCCATGATAATCTCTCTTTATTAAAATCAGAACAAATGGGGCTGGAGTTGTGGCTCAGTGGTAAAGGGCTTACCTAACATGTATGAGGCACTGTACTGGATTCTCAGCACCTCATCAACTATATATATATATATATATATATATATATATATATATATATATAATTTTTTGCATATATATATCCAAAAATAATTTTAAAAATCAGAACAAAGTATTCTGAAATAATTTCATAACCTACAGCTTCATTAATAGATATTGGCATGAATATTATGGATAGAAATTTGGCAAAAACAATTAACTGATAATTTTAAATGAGTACTAGGTATACTACTTTGTTTTTAGCTTTTCTTCCTAAACTCTCAATTTATCAAAATCATTTTTTTATATGATATAATCTGATTTCTACAATTCTTTCTCTAAAAAAATTGCTCTTTCAAAGATTAATAATGGCATTTAATTACCAAAGACAGTGACCCTTTTCTTTATTATTTTCATTAACTTATAGCATCTGAAACACTTGTTCTTCACTCTTTCTTGGAGCACTTTGTCTTCCCTTTTTGATTTTGCCTTTGCTTTCACAAACTTCCTTGAAGTCCAAAAGATCAGCAGTCAAAGATCTACATGTAAGTTGTGTGACCTTGAGCACGATACCTCATCTCACTAACTAGTGTGATATCAGATTGTGCTTCTTGAGCTTAATCAATTTAAATGCTTCTGTCACTTGAAAAAAAAAAAAGATTGAATACAGAGAAGACAATAATGAGACTACTGCTGGTACACTCCTGGCCACCTGAGAGGCTCCCATACTGGTATGATGGCTCTGGGCAAGAAGTCTGGACCCATCTTCATAAATCAGTTGTCAGATATGGATCAGTGTGCAGTCTTGCTTCCCTTCCAGATTCAACAGATGACTTCCCAAAGGGTATCATCTTATGACTCTCTTGCCAGCACTGTAAACTCAAAATATCCAAGAAAGCACTCTTTTCTTATTTATTTATTCCAGAAAAATTAAAGTCCTTTTTTGTTCCTCTTTGTCTTGCTTGTTGGATCAGTTACCACATCTTGCCATGCTCCTCCTTCCTAATTGTACTGTTATAACACTCACACCTGTTTGCTCTCTCTTGCACAGGGATAGGAGTAGCTTCTGGATGGTGTCTAGCCCACCTTGAATCCAGGCTCTTCACAACCAGGAGAAGGAAGACTCCAGCTTCCCTTTCTCCCTCAGAGATGCCTGCTGCCCTGGCCGAGGAACGGATCTAGTGGCCTTGTCTGTCAGGCATGCTTTTTCTATGATATGGCCTCAAACTGTTTTCTCATCTTAATGACTGGGCCATTTATTTAATTCATTAAATGAATAAGGATCAAGGGCTCTCTGATGGCTATAGTAGTGAAATATGTAAACGACTCCTAGTCTGATTCCATTTGCAAGCAAGGAGGGTTGTTGTCAAACAGTTAAAAAAAATAAACAAAGTGGTGTGATATGACAAAGGATATGTGAGCAGAGAAGGATCCATTTTACATAGGGAGTCAGGATTGACCTCGCTCTGCTGCAGATGCCTGCGCTAAGATCTGAAGGACAAGAAGAAACCAGCCATGGGAGGTCTGAGACTTCCTAGCAGAAGGTTAGCAAAGACAAACCCAAAGCAAACCAACCTGAACACACTACATACATGCAAGTCAGAACTTGGCTTCTGGAAGATTCCTAACTTTTACATGGCAGTTTTTTTTTTTTTCCCCCCACATTATAGCCCTTGTTCGTGATGGTTCCTCTGCTCTGATCTTTGCTGAAATAAAATCCATCCTTGAAATCTTGATTCAAATGCAGTTCTCGAGTTTCCATGATAGTAATGGCTTCTCTTTCTATCCTTTAGGGCTTGTCTCTGAGTGCTTTGACTATATTCCAACCATTCTTGAACTCATTTGTGTATTTAGTTCATGCCCTCTAATAAGTTTTAAATTTCCCAAGGACAAGATTTATAAGAAATTATGATTCTGTTCTCCATAGTATTGCATGTATTGTTAAGAACACAAGAGCTGCGCAAAAATATTTACAAAATTTCAGAAAACTTCCACTTTCATGTAAGCCCCCGTTTACTAACGTTGGCTCCATATGAACCATGGCTTCCAGTTGCTCCCTAGAAAAGGACCAAACTGCTTCACACATACACAAAGCTCTTTGAAATATGGCCTCTGCCTTCCACTCTTCAGCCTCACTTATTTACAGAAAAGCCTTTTATTTCTCTATTATCTGAACTACTTTCACTTCAGGTAAAGGATCATGCCGTCTCTCAGTATTGCACACAGCACTGGTCTCCTCACTTACCCTGTGCTCCCACCTTTTCCACATCCCACCTGCAGAGAACACTGCTGTTTCCTGTGTCAATGTAAATGACAGACCCTCCAGGAAGCAATTTTTATTGCAGTTTCTGCCCAGATGTAAATTAGGGACCTATTTCATGTGCTTCATCAATCTCTGTGTTTATCCCTATCAGAGCGTTGAGGCACAATGGTGAATTTATTTTTCCTAATATCCTACAACATCCTTGAATTCTCTTCAGAATTCAAATACTTTCATTTGTAGCACTTATTCTTGATTCTGTGTAGAAAGTCTAAAACTCATTAAAGATACAATCCTTGCCTGCTAGCAAGCGTGTTTGTTTTGAGTAATAATTGGAATACTTCCTATTTCATATGAGTTAGGTGCCTTTATCCGATAAATCTTCCTTCAAAAATTGTAAGATTATTGTAATAAGGCTGCAAGGAGACTTGCAGAATGAACTACAGAACAGTATCATCTCCTTTTCTAAGTATGAACTATTATTTAGATTTAATTCTTAAACAGTTGCTTATAGTTATTCTATATATGAAAAACAGAATTAAGAGATTTTAAAAAGGACTGAATGAGTGTATGGATGTACTAGGATTCTCTAGAAGAACAGAACCAACAAGAGGTGTGATTATAAAAAGGGAATCTATTACATATGGCTTACACAACAAGAAGCTGGATATTCCACAAGGGCCATCTGCAGGCTGGAGGACCGAAGGCATCATTCAAGATGCTGAAGCCTCAGAACAAGAGGGATCAATGATGCTACCCCCAGTCCAAGATCAAAGACTTCTGAAAATTCCCTGGAGAATCACTGGCAGAGTCCACTTTGGAAGACTGAAGTAATTGAGAGTCTGATTATCCTCAGGTGATTGCAGGAGCAATCAAGATACCATTCAAGAAGAATTGAGTTAAATCTACTGCTGCTCATCTGTTCTTCCAACTTTTATTCCATCTAAGTCACCATTCTATTGGATGGTGCTGCCCACACTTTAGACTCTCCAATTCAGTTTGCTATCCCACCTGCCAGTCATTCCTAGACATATCCTCATTGACACACCCAGAAGCTTCTTCATCTCAGTATCTCTTAACAAGTTGACAATTCAAATTAACTATTACAATGAATGAAAAGCAATCATCCAAAGAAAGCTTGCAAGTGCTGGATTAAGCCTAGCACCTCACAAAGAGGGGCACAGTTTATTTATTCCTGGTCAATTGGAAATGTTCTAAATGACGTTATGTTATTCCTTTTTGTTTTCACTACATTTTAATTCATCACTACATATACAGGCTCAAAAATTAAGGCATGGGGTATTGGTGCTTTTATTTAAGTACATACTTTAACATACTTTAAGAGTCAGGTTTCATTCTATAAACTGTCCTTTGAAGACACCTTTTATACATTATGATGCCCCAAAACAAATCTTGCTCCTGTTAAGTAGTGAGGGTGCTCATCAAATTGGAATAATAAAATGGCTTTGAAAGATGAATCACATGAATGTTGATTGGCAATAAAATAGGGCACTTGGAAGTATTTTTTCTTCTGTAAATCTGTTTAAAAAGTGAACATCTACTTTAAGGAGAAAAGGAATTACATGTGAATATCTGTACTTCCTATGTTGGTAGTTATGACCCATGAGTAGGAAGACTCTCTGTAGACAAGACCAGGCAGCCAGGTGGTAGGAGGTGTGGTGACCTCTGGGTCTCAGGTCATGAGGTTGAACAGGGAGAGTTTCCACACAGCACCATCACACAGGAGCATTCTCTACTCTTAGAATTTCTGACCTTCTCAACGGAGGCAGGTTGTTTTTATCTCTGCTGTTCTGGGCCTGCCTCCTGGCTTTCCCTGCCGTCAGTAGTCAGGGTCTCCTTTAGTGATAACCTTTCCTTTCCCCCCAAGTTCCAACCCTCTCTTGTGTGCTGCCTCTGTGATGGAACAGGTGCAATTTTCTCCTGACTATCTTTTGGTCCATGCCATTCCTCATTATCCTTGCTAAAAAAGGTCAGTTGAATCCTATTTCCTACAGACAACATCTGTCATGTGAATTTTAGCCACACTCTGAGGAATCTTTTTTACAGGGGCAGGATGGGTACCAAGGATTGAACTCAGTGACCACTGAGCCACATCCCCAACACTATTTTGTATTTTATTTAGAGACAGGGTCTCACTGAGTTGCTTAGCACATCACCACCGCTGAGGCTGGATTTGAACTTGAAATCCCCGTCTTAGCCTCCCCAGCAGCTGGCATTACATGCGTGTGTGACTCTGAGGAAGCTTGATTACTGCCTATCTACCCAAACAATTTGTGTAACTGTCTTAAGAGAAGAAAATCATCTCCTTCCTCTCATTAGATGGATAGAAAGTATCTCAGAAGGATAATTAACACCTAACATTTTCTCAGTTTTGTCAAAAATCTATTAAATCTTGACCCTACAAATTATAGGCATTCAGCTCGGTACCAAAGAACTAACCTGTAAGAAATATTTAGGAAAAATGGGCACAATTATAGTATTATCAATTTTTTTTGAAAATAAATAATTTGCACCTGAAGAATTTAGCATAACCAGCATAGTAGTGCTTACCTATAATCCCAGCAATTCAGGAGGCTGAAGCAGAAGGATCAAAAGTTTAAGGCCTGCCTCAGCAATCTATTGGGGTCCTAAGCAACTTAGCAAGACCTTATCTCAAAATAAAAAATAAAAAAGAACTGGGGATTGGGAATGTAGGTTAGAGGTTAAGTGCCCTTAGGTTCAATCCCCAGAATAACGCCCCCCCCAAAAAAATTATATATGAAGTGATTATAATTAGTTTAAGACACTTTAAAATTATTATTAGTGATAGAAATCCCAGGCAAAGGAAAAGTAGCACTTATACTGCTCTCTGGAGTTAGGATATGCAAAAGTAATGTAAACCACTCATCCTGTTTTGCTCAGGACTTATCAAATATGTATCTGTAGTCCCAGAATAATTAGTTAATAATGCACACTTTCATGCACAGGTCTAAAAGTTTGCATGATATATGAAAGTTTGTTGTCTTCCTAGGAGACAGAATCAAGGAGAAAGATCCAGGGAATCTAATAATGAAGAAAACATAAATTTACTCTCATGGAAATCTAAGCAGGTATAAAAAGTTATGTTTCCTTTAGTATAGTACTGAGTAAATTGAACAGGAATGGGCCTCTCATGATTCTGGGCTTTGGACCTTCCACTATAACATGTAAATAGCAGACATGGGTAAGAGACCCCAGGAATTATGATGGGGCTCTGGGAGAGGGCTGTGCACCATTCTTTAGAACAAGATCAGACAGCAAAAGCAAGGCAGGTAGGCTTCCCAAGGGCTAGACTTCTGAAGTCTATGAGGTCACAAACAAAGTACAGAATATTCAGAAGAGAAGACAGCATATGTGGTAAATTTAACAAAAACAGTTAGCATTGAAAGCTGTTTGATTTAAATCTAGTATTTCTTTCAATTTCTATTTGGAATGTAGTTTCTGTCTTGAGTTCAAATTTCATATATTATGCAAACTACCTCATGTCACCTTGCCCAACTTAATCATAATCCAATTTCCTGATTTTAAAGTAGAAAAAGAAATAACTCCTTGGCTGAACACAAGCATTAAAGGAGATAAATAGAAACACCTTCCCCCCCCACACACACACACAGAGCCATCTGACCTGAAGTCTTTAAAAACTGCCCATGCAAATTTAAGGCACATAGTTTGGGATAAGGCTTGAGTGGTGGAGGAAAGAGGTTTTGTTTCAAATATGGGTTAAGAAGAGGCAAAGAAGGCAGGCAATAAATAATCTTTGATAATATTTCTGACACATGGAGTAGTTGTACTCTAGAAAATCCCTGATATTCATAGGGTATTGGTGTAACATTAAATTTTCTGTGTAATGAGTTTTTCTGAAAAGCTGAAAGATGAAGCATACCCTCAAATATTCTAGAATGTCTATTATTTTCTTCCCCGGAAGCCTAATATGCTTTTAATGTGAGAAACTTGTCTAGTATATGAAAATAAAACTAAATGAATTTAATAAAATTAACAGCATCAATTTGGGTTTCAAAGAAAACTTTTTCCTTTCCTAGAAAAAAATACAAGTAAAATGGATCTGGAAAGAATATATTTCTGACACCAAATTTACTTTTAGTACACATATTGGCTTACCATGTTGAATTCTTGCCATTAAGAAGAAACTAAGTTGAATCTCATTTCTTTCCATGTTGGCAAACTCCTGGTAAGACAACAGTAAAATAAAGTATAACAGTGGTTGACTGGTCTCCAACAGACTCATAAGACACCCATTAGTTGTTGCCTGTTATCTGAAAATAAAGTTACATCTTTAGAGTCATGGTTCCAGAGACTTTACACAAAGACATAAGGAGAAAATTAATTATCTTTAGAATTTAATACTTCTCAAATACTCTGTTAAGGTCAGTGTGATGTGGGATCAACCAGGGAAACTTCACAACACTAATTTGAGATGGACCTGTTCTTATTTCCCTTGGTAACAGTAAATTCTTCCAAGCCAACATATTTAAACTTCATAGTAAATATAAAAATTCTTGAACTCCAACATGAATTTGGATAGGAATTGATTTAACCATCCCATCCAGTGACCAAAGTTCTGAAACTCATTCAATAAAACCATTATTGACCAAATACATGTGCTATTATTATGTTCTATGCCCAGTTCACTCTCTAGTTTCTGGGACTTGCCTTGCATTTTATTGCTGTATTTACATGTTACATCAAGAGCAGTCGTGCTTTTATAAGATGACCTTATCTCTCTGGTCATGGGCAATTTGCCTAGGGATGGATCCAGATTCAATTAGTCCTTTCCAAAAAAGTGTTACATAGGAGACGAGCAAGATTTTATTGAGTGTCTCTCCAGAAGACTGAACAAAATCATGCAAACTTGGAATTTGTTGCAGCCATGTTTTCAATCATGTGGATGAAAAAAAAAAAACAATGCCAATCCTAGACCTGTAGAAGGAAAAGAAGAGATAAGGTGAAACTAGAAACTATTATTCTGCTGTCTGAGTTTCCTTTATTCCTGACACAATGCAACATTATCATCCCATCCCCTTTTTCATGTAAAACTTTGAATGTCTGTTTTTGCTATCATGTCTAAAAGTGAAGGGAAGAAAAATGTTGGAAATAAAGAGAATGCCTAATATAGGAGAATGGCTATATTAACCACAGTGCATTTACACCACGGAATATTATTCTATTATGAAAAATAATGAATCAGTTATCTACAAGTTAACTTGGGGGGAGTTCCATGATGCATTTTGGAGTGAGAAAACCAAAATACTAAAAACTATGAGTTTGAGCCTAATTACTGTAAATTTGACAATAAAATTCATGTATAACCATCTGCTCAAGTGCATCCTATATTCTATACATTATTTATAAAATTTATGAGAAGTAATTTAAAATCTTTCTCAAAATATTGTGCTCTTTCTAGTGATTCAAATACAATGTTTTCTTTTTTAATTTTAAATATACATGACAGTAGAATGTATTTTGATATATTATGCATACATGGAGTATAACATTCTTATTAGGATCTCATTCTTGTGGTTGTACATGATGTGAAGTTATGCTGGTGGTGTATTCATATATGAACATTGGAAAGTTATGTCTGATTCATTCTACTGTCTTTCCTATTCCCACTTCCCACCATTCTCCTAATTCCCCTTTGTTTAATCCACTAAATTTCTATTCCTCCCTTGTTTTGTGTTAACATCCACATATCAAAGAGAAGATTTTTTTAAAAAACAAAATGAACAAAGCTGAATGTTTTTCTTTTGGACTTCTCAGAGTCTTTAAAATGTCCCATGCATTGTGCATTTTTAAGAGACGGTATATTGTGTGATATTTTACACCTTTATATGGTCATGCCATTTTATTTACCCTAACCCAGAAGAGAACCAAGACTAATCTAGATTTCATACTATCTTCCTCATTATCATATGCTGCCTTTCATCATAGCCAAGAGAAAGGAAAAAGTAAGCAATATAAAAATAACTTTCAAAATATATAAACCCTTTTGTATATCCCAGTCATATTCCCTAGGGCACAGGTCCCTGTGAGCCCCTGCAGAGACATCTCAGGTACATGGTCAGACAGTAGACTCAGAAGCCAATGTACCCAAGATTCAAATTCTGGTTCTACTTCCTGTGATGTTGAACAAGAACGTAAACCTGTCTTGCCTAACTGTCCTCATGTGTAAAATGGGGATACTACTAGTATCCATTTCTTTTGATGGTGGTAATGAGTAAATGATTTTATAACTGCATAGTAGAAACTCAGGAGTTGATCACTTGTCCTCATTTTCAACCATATCCTCAGGAGTCTTCCTGCACTCTTAAGGTAGCATTGGCAACACCGTATTTCCCAAATCTGTTTCCAGCTAAATTCTGGATGTAATTCAGAGTAGAAAGTCAGAATAGTGCACTCTTATGAGTCTTGGATTTGAAACTGAGCTATGTGGGAGAAGGGTAACTTGAGGATCACACATATTGCCGATCCATATTTTGCAAGAGATGACATAATGGTGCAGGTGGTGACCCAGTCAGTGGCTTCTCAGCTCAGCAGGCAATGCTTGAGAGTGGAAGGAGCAGTAGTTCCTGCAGAGAATCCAATCTGCACTGAGTTTGGGGTGTTCCCAGAAGCAAATTCTAGTCCTCTAATGATCATGTGATGCCTTTAATTATCATAGTAAATCCCTTTCTTCTTACAGTTGCCACAGAGGATTGGATTACTGAGAAAGTAACTGATAGACTAAACTATAACCCCTCCCAAAATATTCTTACAATATTGCACGGTATGAAGTGCAAAAGCACTCTTATGATTATTATTTGTGGATAACCTTGCAACAAAACTTTAGGATGTGCTAATTGCCACCTAAGTATCCCATGTTAAAAAAAAAATGTGCTTCCCAAAATGGGAAATTTGAAAAGCAAGAGTGTGTATTACAAAGAAATAAAATTATGTGTTTGATCTTGCCATCTCTTTATTAAAAGAACTGTGTTTCCTCTGTATTTAAGTTTGTTTACCTGAACAGTGAACTGATATTTCCAGAGAGAGGGACAGAGAAACAGATGGAGAGACACAGAGAGGCAATATGCACATGGAGCTCATAAAGAAGTTGTTGGCATGATGCAATAATATTTCTTTGTTAATTTCTACAGCATAACCTACACTGTGAATCCTACCAGCTATTTAGGCATATAGGAATCAATTTCAAAGAAAGAAATCTGTTCGTGTTATCTGGAAACCATAAGAAATAAACATTTATGGGAATCAAATTGTACTAGATTTTGACAATATCATATCAATAGACATGAGCTCACATTGAAAATTAACTTCATGTCCTTTTTTCTTCAATATTATGATGAGTTAGCTAAAAGATTGTAGGATTTATCATTATTTCTTAAAGAATACATGAGTCTTTCAAGTTTATAGAAAACAGTCATCACAATTTCTACTTGTTAGTATGTTATGCATTTATTTATTTATTGGTACTAGAGATTAATTCCAGGGGTGCTTAACCACTGAGCCATATCCCCAGCCCTTTTATATTTTATTTAGAGCAGGGTCTCGCAGAGTTTCTTAGTGCCTCACTAAGTTGCTGAGGCTGGCTTTGAACTAGCAATCCTCTTGTCTCAGCCTCCAGGGTTGCTTGTATTACAGGCCTCTGCCATCATATCCAGCTCCACATGCAACTTATACTAACTAAATTGGTATGTAATTATGAAGCAATTATTATAAGGGCCTAAAAGTTTCAGGACATGAACTTTAGTAAAAGCAACAAATGATAAATTTACATCAATGGCTACTATTAATCACTTTGAGTCTTCCAAAGAAAAATCATGAGAAATAAAATTATTATTTTTTATAGACACTTCTATGAAAACTTATGTATGATGTCACAAGTTTTAAATAATTTTACTAAAGTAGTATTTCTAGTTGATCATAGAAGGGGTGGCACAATGCTAATCAGAATTTGGTTTCTCTTGTTTTGTATCATTTCTTCCCCTCATACCAACCAATCAGTCATCCTATCCCAGAGTTCTACCTGCAAATTCCACAATACATGCTCCTATTAGAATCCAGTGGTCTCCTGGCAAAGACTTTTGTAAGACTCTCCTTTAGTTTAAACCTAAAAGAACTGTGATTTTTAATCTTTGTAATATTATGACAACCAGAGTAGGCACATAATAACTTCTAAATTTTCTAAGTTATGTTTTATTGAATAATGGCTATAAGCCAAGCTCTTAGTTGCAATGATTCTGAATTTGGTATCCTTTACCACACACATAGTAAACATCAGAGCCAGAATCTCAAACAAATCCTGCATCATTTTGAAATCACTTTGTAAATATTTGATGAAGATCAAATTGCTTTAATATGAGCTCACCAGTGCCTTAAGTATGCCTGAACCACGAAGTGAGGGGAGAGGAAGGGATGTGTTAACCAATATTTGACCCAGGAATTTGTTTTTCATTTAAAATCTCCATAAGGAATAAGAGAAGCAATTTTGTAGATAACAAAGTACTTTTAAAAAATAAAAAAAAAAAAAACAAGAAAATGCATCCTAACCACTGGCTTAAGGCAATAATCTTAAAAGGCATGCCATCAGAAAAATCATAGTGAGAATAGAAAGCATAAAACAGTTTTCATTTATCTCTACATTGTCAGCAAAGTATGCTACGGTTTTAGTCATCTTAAATTTTAAATTTGTTTTGCACATTTACATCCATTAGGAAATGGTCAAGATGTGCTTGAATACAACCAAAACCCAAAAGAACATCAGTAATCATATGTTATTATAAGTGACTACAGCTACATGATGTGATATCCCATCATCCCTAGAACAGAACGTTCCAATGACCTCTCAGTAGAGATATTGGTTCACCATTATATATTTATAAGTGTTCAAACTTATACTTATTGAGGAAGAAGAGTAATTCAGTTTTGAAGAAAGTCTAGGAAATGACAAGTATAACAGTAGGGACAGAGTTTCTCACACATCCACACTGATATGCCATGGATTATGAGAGTGTGAAGGGATTTGGAATAGCTTAGCCCTTGGAGTAGTGGAACACAGCACTGCAAGAATAGAGAATGGTATCACGGGCCTCATTTGTATATCACAGAATGTTTAACAAGCTGTTCTTTCCTGTGAGTGCCAGAACATGGAAAAGATTGGAACCACTGAGTTAGGGTTTTAGTTACCAGAAACAGACACTGTTCATTGATAAAAATGATCCAAAAAATGAACTCGCTTTGATAGCTCCAACAAACTTACATACTGTATCATCCTTGGAAAAAAGGAGGAGAGTAAAATACTCTATCCCTGAGGTGGTCCCTCTGTTCCCAAGAGCCTAGCCAAGTCCAGGGAACAAAGAAAGTGAGTCTGGATCAGAATGCTCAGATAAATATTATCTTGAAGGACACTGACTTTTCTCTCATGGTTGCTGGAAATTAGTGAAAGTTAGTATTTTCTGTAGTTTTGCATGCATTCCAGTTATTTGGGTTCTTGGTCGTAAGATGGAACAAAACAAGCTGAGCTGGTGTTGCCACTGATTCTGTAATATAACTTATAAAACCCTGGTCATTAAGCACCATGAGGGAAGAGGTGCTATCTGTCCAGCCTGTCACCCCTGAATCTTCTCTGTTAGCATTTTTCAGTAAAACTTATGTCTTGAGCACTACCTCCCAGTACTTGCTTTGGTCTTATTCCAAAGCTGTAGCACAACTGGGCTGTGGACAGTACACACATATGGGTACAAATACACATTTTCAAAGGTCACTGGAGTTTTACTAGAAGAAATGAAGGCCAGGTGGTCACAAGCATCCAGATTTTCTATACTCTGGTTAAACTAAGTAAATAGAATTTTAGGCTTGTTTATTGTACTTAATTCACAGAACTTTCAATTTTCATTATAAACCATAAAAAAGTAAGGATTTCCTATAGATGATCCAACACAATAGCTATTGGCCCACAGAACCTTAATTCACAATTCCAAATCAAACATCTAGTATTTTTGAACCTGATTTTGTTACTTTGTAGTTAAATTTGCTGAAAGAATTTGGTCTTACACATTTCAAATGCATCTAAATAAAATAAAAATCAAAGAGGGAAGTAAAAACAATTAAATTTTTAACAAGTTAATGTAAATTATCCAGCCCAAAATTGGTAATTATCAAAAGTTCAATTTTGTATTCGTGTAGCTTTTTATTTCAACTTCAAGTGAGAAATTGGAGTGCAAATGAAAAGAGATGAAAACTGTAGGTGTTTGTTCAAAGTACAGCAGATGTTTCACAAGTGAAATGGTTTAAATTCATTAATTATCTGAAAGACTGAGAATTCAGGTCCTACTGGAAATGACCTCCTATTTTAAACATTTATTAATAAATAATGTTCAAACACAATTGAGGTGACAACTAGTTCACTTTGGCTTATGTTCCTTCCTGGTTTTTCTCATCTATGTGCATGTCACCACCTTCATCCTAAGTTTATCAACTGTTCAACCAATGCTGGGATGTGCTAATTCCCCCCAGACCGCTCCAACATGAAGTTGCATGATGATTCCACCTTCAGTAACACTTTAAACTCATCCAGTTCCCTCTATTTCTACTTTACTCTTTTAGTCCTGAACCGTGGTGGTAACTCATTAGTTTCTTATAAACTGTCTTTTAGAACATAATCGCCAAAGAAGCATCAAAATGGCAAAAACAAACAAACAAAACAACAACAACAACAAAACAAGCAATAGAGTTAAACATCTTCCTATTGTCAAACTTTCAACATCATTCCAGTAGAAATTTTTTGAATTAAATTCTAGACTTTTAAATGTGACCTCTACTGCCTTCTGTGACCCATTTCTCTGTCACATCCTTCACTTCAACCTATTGTCCTCATTCCATAATATAGAAAATTCTTTCCCACCTTAGGGCTTTTACACAAGTTCCTTACTGATTAAGAAGGCTCTTCACCTGCTGTTTGCAAATCTCTTCACTTCTCAGGTGTCAGGTCTCAACCTCAATTACTCTTCCTTTGAGAATCTTGATAGTAAATCAAAACACCTGTTCCCATTCCTTCAGGCCTCAGATATCTCTCTGGTAAGGCCCCTATTTGGTTTCCTTTATAGAATGTCAGGTTTGTCGTTTATATAAATGCTTCTTTCACTTGTTTGTCTCCCATGGTAGATGACAATTCTTATGAAGAACAAGTACCTTATTTGCTTTATTCACAACCATGTACCCAGCATCTAGCAACTTGCCTTTCACATAATATACCTCAGTACATATGTATTAAATGAACCAGTGAATGATCATTGATTCTCTGTTGTCCTCATAACATTTTCAAAGGAGAATGGGCTTCTAATCTTAGTGCTACTTCCTTTATTCTCCAAAGAAATGAAAAATCTTGAGAAATACATGTTTTGATGGTATCATTGACTCAAATGAAGAATTTTTTGCTAGGTGCTAAACTCCTAAGGGAGTGGGACTGTGTATCTCATGCCTTGCTATTATGTAGTAACAATGACAGCAAGGGATTTGGTGTTGTCATGATTTCAGGCTTAGAAGTAATTTCTAATGAAAAGTATTCTAGGAGAAAAAACCCTCCATTCAGGTCATATAAATGCTATATTTCAGTTGGTTTAAAATATCTTATAAAATACATATAATAAAACACGAGCCCCTTTATTGCTTTTCGTCTTGGAAAGATGTTGACATTTATACATTTGAGAGTATGTTCCTGTTGTTTTCCCCATAGCCTAACACCACTCAATTGAGAAACGTTCCCAGCTTGCATAGGCAATAAGAACTTGATTTTTTTGCTAAATGTTTTTTGGCATCTTTCCCTAGCCCCAAGGCCTCCAGTTTTAAAAATATTGCAATTCAAATGTGAGGTTCTTTTCACAGCCTGAAGGTTAGCAAAATAAATAGAATGTACATTTTTAAAATATCATAATTTTCCAGAAAGAATGTGTAGCAAAAAAAAAACAAAGAATATGTCTTGATATGACTCAGTAATCATCTTGAAAATGTTTATATTTAAATCTATGTTTTGAAAGACAGATAGATGAGAAATTCAATTAACTTCAGTTATAAATATTCATTCAAATTAATGAGTTGTTATTAAAAATACAGAATATCATTTCAGTTTCCATTAAAACATAATAAAGTTTTTCTGCTTGATGCTGGAGACATCTTTTCAGATACAGAGATAAAACATAAGTAAGATAGTAACATAAGAATGTAGAAACAAGAAACAAGGAGCAAGTTGAAATTCCATTGCATATTAGCAACAAACTTCTCATTTTGATGATTTTTTAAAATAATATTTAAATGTTTGTCCATACATGTTATGAACCTGAAATATTTCAATCATCTGCCATAGCAAGGCAACCCAGCTAGGAAGCTTAACCAAAGGAAATTTCTTGTCTTACAGTCCTGAATTCTAGAAGTCCAGGACAAGCTGTTGGTAGGTTTGGCTGCTTCTGAGGATTGCTAGGGAGAATCTACTCCATGAGAGTGTGTCTCAGCTTTGGGGATTAACTGGAGATCTTCTGCAATCCTCAGCATATGGAAGAATCAACCTTTTCTCTGTCTTTATCTTCACTTGAATCTCTCTTTGTGTGCATTTTTCTGGGTCCAAATTTCTCTTTTTTATAAGGATATGGCTATATTGCTTTGAGCCTATCCTCATGACCTCATCTTAATTTAACAACATCTGTAATAACCCTATTTCAAACAAAAGTGAAAGTTAAAACATCAATATATAAATTTAGAAAGGTCAACCCATAACATTTTCTATGTCTTAAATACTTACCTTTTATTATCTCATTTAATCCAGGAGCAAGTCCTATGAGAGGTGTTATTATTCTCACTTTTAGAGTGAGAAAACATGACTTCAACAATTTAAATAAATTATCCATTGTCGCGAACTAAACTAAAGAGACAAAGCTGGTCTTAACTGATCTCACAACCCTGTTCTGAGAATGACATCTTGAAACTTCTAAAGGAAATACTACTTTCAAACAAGTTTTATAATGACATGTGCCTGAAAGTAGCAATATGTATTCTTGAAAGTCATTATTCAAAATGCAGTACAACAGGGAAAAATAAACCAAAATAAGCAATAGGAGAAGAAGAAAAAAAATGACAGGGTAGAGAGATGGCATGCAGGTATTTGAGAAAAAATATTGCTATTTATCCCTCAAAACTTTTTCTGATGGCTTCTCTGTTGCATAGGGATAAGTAGTAAATAAATATCCAAATATCTATTCAAAGTTGGTTTTCATAAATCATAACTCACCAAACCCCTTTGAGACAAAGACAGGCTTACAAATGATCACATCTTACAAAAACTCACCTCTAATCTTCGATAGTTCTCTCACTGCATCTTTAAATTTTGGGTTCATATAATTTATTTCTTCTGAATCAAGTTTCTGGTATGGGAAAATATGTAACATTATAGCTCATTATAGAGCCTTTCCAAGTCATTAACTTTTATTATGAATATTACATATTCAGACCTTGTAAATAATATAACTTTGTTATGATCATATTATGTAAGTATGTATACATAAATTTGATATTTGGGGAGAGAGGAAAGGGAATGCGGTAGCAGCATCTTTGTTGCTATTACATTGGCTTTCTTTGTGTGTTTTTTTTTTCACATTTTTTAAAAAATTTCTCAACAATCCAAATTGGTAAATGTTCCTTCAAGTTCATGGTTATGAAATAACACACCTATTTCCCTAGTTCTATGTTAAAAATTACTGAAAACAATCAGAATTAACCGAACTGTTTGCTTCAAGAAATATTTGCTCTTGAGAGATAAGACTGAACCAATCGATATAGCTGACATATCAAGACTAATGGCCTGTTCTTCAAGACTCTTTGCAAGATCTTCCCTTTGCTGTCTACCAGCTTAGGTTTTCTAACACAATTTCTCTACACTCCTCTCAAGTTTATAGGTTGTCAAGAACCACACTAAAGTCACCCACTCCAGACACTAAACCACTATACGTAAATGTCTTCTCCTGACTTCCTACTTTTGAGACAAAAGTAAGACTGTCAAAGTCACACTCTCTTTTTACTTCAGTGAGATTAATGAATTTAGCACTGTTTGTAACAATTTTTTTTCTGGTAATCTTTTGCAGAGTGGGTAGTCAGCAATGGGAAAAAGAGTATCTGGATATATATCAACATCTACTTATGATCATGTAGGTGCTGGTAGTAATAGTAGCCGTAGGAGAAGCAGCTGTAGAAATAGAAATCATGTTGGACACAGAAAATACTTCACATGCCTTCCTATTACATTAGGGATATGGGATTCATACAAGCCACAACATTTAAAACAAATATTTATTTGATCTGTGTTTTCAGATTCTTAAAATATAATCTATACCCATAATTTGAAAGTTGTATTAATTCTCCTGGACTCTTAAGAGACTGTTACTACTAAAATAATAATAAACATGCATGTGAGTTTTTAAAGTATACAGAGATCCTATTTTCTTTCTATTTTTAAGATTCTTAGAAAAACCTTGTGAGTTAAGAAAATCATGCTAATTTTGTAAACATAAAACTCAAGATGAGGAGGAATTAAACTTGAAATTCACTCAGGTTTTATGGGAGTAAATTCTTCAGATTTAAAAGCTCATGTTCATTATTCTGTGCCAGACTGTACCTTCAATACAATATTGAAGCAGTAATTTATACTGCCTGGAATGACATGTTATTTAATAGACTGTAGCAAAATTTATAAAATAAAACAACACATTATCACCCTCTCACATTTCATTACATTTAAAAATAAGTGTAGCATTTTCAGCACTTTCATTAGCATTTATTTCACTGTGAGAGCATTTGTTTATATGTTTTTTCCTGAATACTCTTTGTGGGTAGAGATCGTCTGACATTCGTTTTTGAAACCTTCTCAATGAATGATACCTGGAAAAAGGGACACAATAAGGAGTCAGATGTATTTGTCCAGTAAATGAGTAAATGTGAGAATGAGAGTTCTGAAAAATTGAGTGTTTAATTGCATCGTTAATTTATTGTTCAGCACGAACTTTGACGATTTTGTGAATGAAACATCTACTTGAAATATAATCCTAGTTAAATTTTTTTTCATATTGAATTTTCCTACAGTGAGCTCCTCTATTTTACTGCCTTTATCATGAAACACCTTTCTGTTATATACATGTCACTTGGAGAAAAAAGAAAGTCCACCTAGGGGCTCAGCACAGCAAATGTGTTTCTTAATACAATAGCAAGATACAGCCTGCATTTTACAGAAACCTTCAGGGCACAGTAAAGTAACTCCAGTTAATTTGTAAACTGAGCCTAATGAAACAAATAATCCATCATGGCTCTAAAGTTATTTTGTGAATCAAATAGATCAGCTACAGGATATTCCAGGGCAGGATCTACCACAATGAATGACCATGTACTCTAATGAGAATGTCATGTGTCCTGTTAGAAAGGATCCAGGACACTGGAAACAAAAATTTGCAAATGTTTTAATAACCAAAAGTGGACCAAGTCTCTGTTTCACAATTGTCTGCTCTCCCATGGAGTTTTATGAAGTCTAACCTCAGCAAACCAGTCTCCTTATTAAACTGCTTTGACTGCTGTTTATTCCCTTTTGCTTGGTCTCTGCCTGCGGGTGCGCTGCGGGGACTCCAGTTACCTCTGAGGCCCTGTAAAACACTTTCTTGCTTAGAGGACCATTATCACACACACGAGTGCTTTTGTGTCTCTGGGGTTCAATAAGGAGACCAGAACCTTTCTTAACCTTTTACTAATACTCATAAACTGGTCTTGCCAGGCTCTGCTATTGAGTCCGTAAGCAAATGGGTGGTCTCGCTGATGTGTGTGGTTAAAACAGTGCCCAAGAGTGATTTGGAGCCAGGTCCTCCTGGGAATAAACTGCTTGCTTAAGAAAGTGGTGTAATTTCTTCCCATCACCCCACATAATTCATGTTCTCGTGGTGCCACATGAATGATTTAAATTACATACCCACTACAGCCCAATGAGAATTGTAATCACTCCACCTCTTGCCTGTTCCCAATGCCTTCCTTTTTCTAAATCTTTGTTAATTTGGTATGTCAGAATAGTAGTAAGTGGCACCCGAGTACCCTAAAATAATAAATGAAATCTTGTCACTTTATCAAGTGATCTGCTCTCAAAATATTTCCTAACTTTCTTGTTTCTTCCAATAATTCCACAAAACTCAGGTGATAGAGGCACAAAATCCTTTCTCCAAATGGTTCCTTGCCTACAGTGAGCATTTGTTTTATAATTTTTAAAACATTTTCAGTATTATAAAATTATTTTACAGCCATTGGAAAAGAGTAAGAAAACAGTGAAAACAAGAAACCTCCTTAATCAACCTAAAAAGTATGCAGTTAGCATTCTCAAGCTTATATAGATTAAGACATTTTTCTTATGAACTTGTGTTTATATATTTTGCTTATTGAATAAAATATATACTATTTTATTCACTTAATGTAACTTAAGCAATTTCTGAAATTCAAATAGATGAGTCTGATTTGGGATAACTGAAATATATCCTTAGAAAACCCAAGTAAACCTTTCACCAGTTTGTTTCAGCAACATCTTTGTAAAGATAATTTTTTTTAGTTCATATAGGACTCTTTCTTCATAATACATACCAGGAAGTAGAAATTGTGCATTAAAAAACATGTATATATTTATGAGTATTGGTAGCAACTGCCAAATTTATAAATATTGAAAGAAATACATGCCCATTACAACCCAATGAGAGCTCTAATCACTCCACCTCTTGTGGATGCTGAATGCCTTTGTTTTTCTAAATCTTTGTTAATTTGTTAGGTCAAAATAGTAATAAATGATTTAATTTGTGTATTTTTGAAGTTTCAAGAGAATGATTAGACATGGCCTACATATGCTTGTGTCTTTTTCTAAACTTTCCACTCTGTTCTAAGAATCTTATGTACATTCTTACAGAATAAATATGCTTTTACAACTATTAGTTTTAGAATGTTATGTGAGGTAGTTGTCTTCATTCCATTTACTCATTATTTTATCTGTTTATTTCCATTTGTTGTTCCATGTGAAATTTAGAATCAGATTCATACAAATATTAACTGTTTCCTTCAAATTCATCCTAGAATGTACACTACTTGACAATAGGAACTTCTGCCCTTCATATCTATTACTTTAACTCCAATTGCTCCTAAAAGATATTTTTAAAAGAAAAATAAATAAGTGGGCATGGTAGCTCATGCCTGTAATCCAAGCAACTCAGGAGGCTGAAGCAGGAGGATCACAACTTTGAGGCCAATCTCAGCAATTTAGCAAGGCCCTAAACAACTTAGTGAGACACTATCTCAAAATAAAATATAAAAAGGGTGGTGATGTGCCTTTGAGAATGAGCTTCCCTAGGTTTAATTCCTGGTACCAAAAATAAAAATAAAAAATAAATAGGAAATATATTTTATAAACAATGGCATTAAGCATTGGTGCTTTCAATGGCATTTTTTTTAATCAGCTATACATGTTATATCTTTAAATTTTGGAAGATAAATTAATTCTACAATTACTCAAATCTTTTGTTAATTTCATAATAAAGTCAATTTTTTTTACCTTTTTTCTGTTTCCTCATTAAAATTATGTTCAAGTGTGTCTTAAGTTTATTCAGTCTCTGGTGCTGGATACTATTAGATTTTGAAAATGTTTGGATTTGTGTCTCAAGTCTCAACCTTTCCATTGAATTTCAGATTCATATTCATTGGTATAGGTAACGTTATTACTTGGATACCAAATATTTATCTAAATTTAAACTAAGATAAAACCTAATGCTTTTTTGTGCACAAATGATTTTATTTAGGAAGTCTTCCTTGGCACTCTGGAATATTCCTCCACCCCTACATGAGGCACTGCTATTTACTTCCACCTTATTTTTCATCCAACTTTTGATTTCTTCAGAGAAATATTCATTACCTAAAATTGGATTAAATATTTACATATAGACTGTCTTGTCCAAACACATCCTACAATGTACCCTACTTTATACCTATTCCTGTAGCTCTAATAATACTGCTTCCAACCAATTTTCCCCTAAAATATATGTTTAAACAAAAAAAGAATTTTATAATTTTTTGTCTTTTTTACTTGATATGTTTTTTTATTATTTTTTCTTTAGCTAATATTTGCACATGACCAGGCAAATTATTGATAGTTTCTGCAATTAGTTTTTAAAAGCTTACATTTCTTCAATTGTTTATTGTATAGTAGTTTTCTTACTGCCAATCTCCTATGCCTTCAATATGCTGTGAGGCTGTGATAACATTGACCAATACTTACAATTTTAATTTTTTTTTTTTTTTTTGGTACTCGGACGTGAGCCGTGGGGTGTTTTATCACTGATTTATACCCCCATTTCTTTTATTTTTCTGTTTTAATTTTTTTTTATTTTGAGAAAGGGTCTTGCTGAGTTGCTTGAGGGTCTTGCTAAATTTCCGAGGCTGCCCTTAAACTTGTGATTCTCTTATCTAGGCCTCCCCAGTCACTGGGATCACAGGCATTCACCACCATGCTTGGCTTAACTTCTCATTTTTTTCAATATTCTTATTTACTTATTTTTTTTACTAGAATTATCTTAAATTATAGTGATGATAGTGAAGATTTTGATCTTGTTCTAAACTTTAAAAAGATTGGCTTTCTATTTCACTATTAAGGATCATATTTGATTTTGTTTACTGTTTCTTATCACTTGGAGAAACTTCTTTTGATAACTAGTTTGTGAAGAATTTTAATCCTAATTAATATTGCTTACTTTTCTTCTTAAGCAAAAGATTTTGCTATCTGTATAGATCACTCTTACTTGATGTGCCCTTGAAATGGTTTGTATTAAGATATTTCATAATTTGGAGCCATACTAACTATCCTGAGATGGATCCTACCTCTTTGTCCAAGTTGTGTGTGTTCTTGGCATGGTTCATTAGAGTTGTACTCATTTAAAATAATAAATTATATTTTGGAGTAGTTTATATTAGAGGAATTTTGTTTTCTAGTTTGGAGTAGTTTGTATAAGAGGAATTTTGTTTTTGATACTTTGAAATTCATTATTTCATAATGAAAATATTTCAAAATGAATTTCATAAAAATGCTTAGCTTTAAGCTTTCAAGTAATGTTTTGACACATCTTTGCATTGTTTTATTCAAATGTTCTAAATATTCTTGAGTTATTTTTCAATGTATATTGCCCATAAATTCACCCACTTTATCATTTCTACTACAATAGTTGTGTTTTATAGAGTATTCTTTAAAATTTAAAGTGCTGTTTTCGGTTTACCTCTTTTTTGTATTTCCTTTTGGAGTATTGTGTTTCTCTTTTTTCCTTTTGAATTAGATGGTGCCATTTTTCCTTGATTTTACTATTAATTTTTTCATGAACAACTAATTTAAAAATATTCCTCCATTCTGCTTCTCTAATTGGCTCATATATTCATTTTTGTGTGTACTTAACGTGTTTTTGGAAATGCAATATGGTGTGGTTTTAAGGAGCATAGGAGTGAAGTTGAGTTTGAAATGTAGTCCTTCTTCTTGTTAGCTATGTAACTCAGGTGTTACATAATCTTCCCATACCACAGTTTTTTCGTTTGCAAAATAGATAATAGTATTCTTATTTTTAGTGCTATTGTGAGAATTGCAGGAGACAAAATATATAAGACAATTTGACAGATGACTGTCATGGTGTCAATGGTCAACAACTTATTAACCAAACTTACCTTCCTCTTATTTTTTAAACAATTACTTTCCAGCTTTTAGATCTGAACAATTATTTCATTGTAAATTGTTAATGTGTGTTCTTTCTTGATTTTTAATATTTTACCCTTACTCTTCTTTAAGATTATGGTCTCTGATTCCCAACCCTTTACTCTCAGGTAGAATTCAGCACTCACTACTTTGCATCCCTATTCTATCCTATTCATACTTGAAAGAGATTTTATTTCTCTTTCAGTAAATGAGAGTATAATTCCTTTAAGTCTTTTTAGCTAGAAAGAAAATATTTTGGACCAAGAGTTTTATTTTATTAAATTTTATGACCCCACAATTTAGCCCAATGATTCACATATATATATAAATGTCCTAAAGATATTATTGGTTGAAGGACCAATTATCATATACCAAACTGACATAGACATAGGTAAACTATCATTATTTTATAGCAATTACTGCTGATAAAATTAAAGTTTTTTTAAGTTTAAATTTGGTATAATTTCCTACTGGTAAACAGATTTCTTAATGTTCTTTTAAAAGTATTAATTTAAAAATCTATTTAAAAGATACTAGGATATTTTGTGTAACATCTTTTATCCTTGTCAGAGAAAAAATAGCTAAAAATTAGAGAAATTTTTCATTATAGTCCTTTGAAGTCTATCAGAATGAAGTTTAAATATTTCCTAGATAGATTATATTTGTGTTTTGCCAAACATTTATACTGTATTCAAACTTGTTTTTTCCAAATAATAAATTGAGAAGTTACTATTTCAAGATAATTATTTAGACAGCTGTTTGTTTATATTTTTTATTAATAGGAAAGTTGTTCAGAATATTCAATTTCTACATTTTGATTCAGCTAAAACTACAGAAGTTAAGTGGTAAGTCTTAGATAATATTTTGAACCATTCATTTTTGTCGCTTTTGCCTAAATGACACTAAAATGCAAGTCAATAAATAGATCTGTAACTCACTGAAGAAGCTTAGTAGTTACAGATTAAACTATTTATGGATCATTGATGTTAGTTCATCCAGTTATGATGAAATATTGATTCCTTAATATTATACTAGAAACTGAAGCAGTGTCTAGAACCTAAGAAATTATTACTTTATTTGTCTTAAGACTATATTATTGTAAAGTTATAAGTCCCAACTAATTTGTCACCTTTTTATAGAAATATGAGTATTCATTTTGCACCCTAATACATTACATTAAATTAAAAAAGCTTTAACATACCTGAGTTTTTAGAAAGCTTCTATATAACAAAATAATCCACAGTTATAAAATGCTCCTTGTTAGAATGAAAGCAGGAATGACTCATGGATTAAATATCATATGACAATAATAAATATCATATGACAATAATATGAATTAGGATAGTTTAAAATCCATATATATATATATATATATATATATATACATACATACTATATATAGTGTCCTTATATTTTGTAATAATGCTATTTCTGGTATACCTTCTCACACTTATGAAACTTTAATGCTTTGAGGTGGGCTATACATCAGTATTCTCTTTGTTTGGGAAAACATTCTTTGTAAGCATGTTTCATAATGTCATTCCCTGTCCTGTTTGAGATAAAAATATTTAAAGTACTAAGGATTCATATTTCCATAACCAAGATTATCTTCTGTGTTAAACAAGGGCCTTAGCTGAAAACCACAGAATTCACTTTGATTACTTTAAGCCGACATAGAAATTTTTCAAAGGATTTTAGATAGCTTCTAGGGTCAGTGGAAGAACTGGAGAATCAAATGTGGGTGGGGAGCAGGGCTAAAATACTATGCTCAGGAAGAACTGTTATTTACACAAAATCGTTATCCTGCTACAAACACTGCAAGGCTCAAATACCAGATGTTTTAGTCAGCTCTTTCGCCCTGTGACTAAAAGTCCTGACCAGAACAACTGCAGAGGAGGGAAGGGCTATTTGGGGGCTCACAGTTTCAGAGGTCTTAGTCCATAGAGGGCTGGCTCCATTCTTGGGGGCTCAAGATGAGGTAGAACATCATGGTGGAAGAGGGAAACAGCTCACATGATGATCAGAAGGAAGACAGAGAGGTCTCCATTCTCCACATACAAATATATTCCCCAAAGCTACGCCCCGAATGACCCACCTTCTCCTGTTAATCCTTATCAGAGGATTAATTCACTTACGGGGTAAGGCTTTCACAACAGAATCATTTCTTCTCTGAACTTTCTTGCATTATCGCACACGTGATATTCTGGGGGACACCTCACATCCAAATCATAACACCAGAAAATCTCTTTATCTACAAACACCATCACCACAACATTCATACCATATTTGTGTCAGAAACTCAATCTTGTAACTAACTGCTGCCCACTCGGACCTCCCAGAGCCAGATGGCCCTGAGGCCATCCATGAAAGCAAAGTGCTGGCTCTATACAGAGTATGGTGAAGCATTAAGCTTCTTTTAATTAGGACATAGAACCCTATCTTGTTCTACCTCATGATTGGATCAATCCAATGTGTGTCATGATTTGACTGGATCCCTTACTTTTCCCAAAGTAATCTGATTTTTCTTTTTGCTATTAAACCCTCTTGGAATAAACATTACTGGATATGTATTTGAGTACATTTTCAGATACATTTTAGTGTGTTTCATAGCACATAAATTGGTAGGTTAAAATAAATATAGTTTAAATTGTGAGATATGTTGCTAAATATTCTCTAAAGAGTTGCAACAAATTAATATGCACTTAAAATTTAAAATCATTAATGTTTCTATCATACCTGAAAGCATTGGTGCTAATATGATATACAAACATTTATTTATTTTTTCTAAACACTAAGTATGTCTGATTTTCTATTTTAAAAATGATTTTAATATATGTATTTACTCAAAGAAAAATAACCATATGCTTATCATGTTTTCTCAGTTGTTTAAGTTAAAGGACTTACAACTATCCCTTGGTATCAGTGAGGTATTGGGTAAAGAAACCTGTGCCAATACCAAAGTATGTGAATGGTCAAGTTCTTTATATAAAATGGCTTAGCATGTGCATATGATCTATACATATCCTCTGATCGACTTTAAATCATCTCTGTTACTTACCAAATGCAATGTAAATGCTATGTAAATCATTATTATACTATATTTCTTAGAGAATAATGGCAAGAAAAAAGATTGTATGTATTCAGTATAGACATTTTTTTTCATTGAGTGTTTTTGATTTATTGTTGGTTGTGTCTGTGGATACAGAGCCTGAAGACATAAAGGGTTGACTATTATCTGTACATTCCTGTATGTAATAAATGAAGTATGGTTCTGATTTTTTTCTCCTACTCAATTATCTCATTCTCATTCATTGATTACTGAAAATATGTTCCTTAATTCATTAAAAATGATACATTTGAATGCCTTTTATGCTATTTTAACTATCTGTATGTTTATTTTCTAGTTTCAACCTTTTTACTCTTTTATACTAAAACATGGTATTTTCTATATTCAACTGTTTTTTTTCCCTTTACCCTCCTTGTAATTACCACAAATAATTCTTCTGTTTTCTTTTTCAAACAAGTATGTCTTTTTTCTATAATGATGCCATTTTTCTTCCTCAGTTTCTAGCACTATGATTCCCTGCCCCTTGGTTATTTATCCATGTCAGCCTTAAACTCCCAGAGATTCCGTTTCACAGAATCCTCAAGGAAGTCATGAGCATCTGTGTCTATAAAAGTTTCCACTAATGTGCTGCCAAGGTTAAAGACTACTGGTGAACTCCCTGTAGTCCCATTTTGTTATTTTGATACATCTTTTCTGTATGTTGATGTATATTATAGCAAAAAAAAATCTGAGACTATTAATATATTCTTAGTTTTACATTTCTTTGCATCTTTAAAAATATTTTCCTCTGCTCTCTTGATCAAATTTTCATTCATTCACTCATGTTATTTGATGGAAAAAATTATTTGACTACCCAAACCATGTTTATTTTTTATTTATTGTATTGGGAATTGAACCCAGGGGTATTAACCACTAACCCATATCCCAAGCCCTTTTTATTTATTTTTTTTTACTTTTCTGGACAGAGTCTCAATAAGTTGTTCAGGGCCCCACTAAATTGCTGAGGCTGGCCTTAAACTTATGATCCTTCTGCCTCAGCTTTCTGAGCCACTTGGATTATAGGCATCTGCTGTTGCAATTTTTGACAAATAAAAATTATTGTTATGTAATTTTCAAAATAGCATAAATACATAGAGAAAAATTGTAAAAGTGCAAGTGTCTAGAGGAAAATTTTATATAGTAAGTGCTCAACCTCTTTCCTTAGTCTCCTATACTTTGTCCATCCTTCTTTTCCTTCCTTCTTTTAAAAACATTCCCCTTGAGATTAATTGGTGCTATTTGGCCATGGGATTTATATAACTAACTTGCCTTGATGTAATGGAATGTGAAATACATACTCAAGTATCTATTATGATGATGGAAGTTTCCTTGTTTAGAAACACCTATCCTTGTATTATAATAAAACAACATGGAGACTAAATAATGAAACTTTGGGGAACCAAGATGTATAAAGCTCAGAATTTTAAATAAATAAAGTTTATTGAACATTAAAAGTGAATATACTAGATTTTTCCACAGGGACTACTTTATCCTTGGTTATATTGAAGATAAATATTAACAACACAAATAAGATGCAAATACACATTCTTAGTATGCAAAACATCAATTTTATTTGGCTTACAGCTTTGATGTTGTAATGTTAATGCTCACTGACATTTAATTGTTGGTATAACATTGTCCCAACTGTTTCCTGACTTTACAATATATAATACAAACTATTGTCAATACTGATTTTTAAGAAGTCTCAAGGAGCATTCATTAAATTTATAGCAGATATAGAAAATAATGCCTAGTGAATACAAAGTGAATATGACTTATTTTTAAGTTTTCTTAGTCAAAACAACTTTGCAATACCTTCTGAAACTTTCTCTTTTCATTCTCCCACACTTATGAATATAATTAAAGCAAAATATATGAATAATATAAAAGTTATAATCTTCTTCCCTTTCTCTCCCTCCCAACCCCATCCTCTAGATAGGGAATAGGGGTAGGAGGAAAAGGGAAGGAGAATGGTAATAGTAACAATAGTGGAAGGAGACGGTCATCATTATATAAAATTCATGTATGAAGATGTGAATTTGGTGTCAACATACCTTATATACAAAAAGAGATTTGATAAATTGTGGTATAAAGGTGTATTAAGAATTGCAATGCAAAAAAAATATGAATGTAATACACTCCTCTATTGTGATGTATGTAAGAAATAATAAAAAATTAAATAAATATTTTTTTAAAAGTTATAAAATAATATGAATTTACTATAAAATTAAAGCTGAATCATGCAATGTAGATTTTAACAAGTTTGACATGAAGAAACTTTAAATTGTTATTTTTCTGTTTTCATGTGAATTATAACCTTCAAAAATATCTCTTATTACAGAATGTGGAATATGACACTATAGAGCAATATTAATATAAGAATTAATATATTGAATTAATATATTGCTATATTGAGTTTTTATTTCTATATTTTATCATTCATGAGGTTTACTAATTTCTTGCTAATTGAGTTTATTCTTTATTTCTAAAATTTTTTTCCACTGGTATCCGTGAGGCTGAATTTTATGTGTCCACTTGTACAGTATGGTGTCCACTTATATAATCAAACATGAGCCTAGATGTCACTGTGAATGTATTTTCTGTAGGTAATGAACATTAAGATTATAGAATTTGGATAAAGCAGATTAATCTCCGTACCATGAGTGGATGTCATCCACCCCATCAAACACCCTTTAGAGAGAAGCCTGTAGTTTTCTGAAGAAGTGATTCTGCTTCAAGATTCCAGCACAGACACCCTGCCTAAGTGTCCAGTCTGCAAATATTAGATTCAATGCTGCACTATCAACTCTTCCCTGAATTTCTACCCTGCAGCTGGACTACAGATTTCAGCATTGCCATTCCCCACAATTGTATAAACTAATTCCTTAAAATAAATATTTCTATTCCTCACTAGATGTACAAATATAGTTACTGTTCCTGATTTATAATGGTTCAGCTTACAATTTTTGGTATTTACCATGGTGCAAAAGCTGTTTGCATTCAATAGATGCCACGCTTCAAATTTTGAATTTTGAACTTTTCCAAGGATACCAATATGTGTGCAGTCCTTCCTTGTGATGCTGGGCTGTGGAAGCAGGCCACAACTTGCAATCTGCCAGAAGATCACAAGGGAAACAGCTGTTGTTAAGATGTAATATTCTGTAGGTTAGATGCAGTAAATTCAGTCTTTACCTGTATTATTTTCAACTCATAATGGTTTTATTGAGATAAGACTTCATCTTAAGTCCACAAGCATATGTTAATATGGATATAAATATAGATATGTTCCTATATGTATATATAGATCAAATATATGTAATAAGCTATGTATTACATATAATGTGTTTGTATATTACATGTATATTTTTCAAGTATATTACATGTATATTTTACATGTACATTTATAAATTATGTTATATATAATCATCATATGTAATATTATATGCAATGTTATATGCAATATTTACTATAAACACTTTCATATTGTTTCTGTCTCTTTGGAGAACTATGACTAATACAATATTATTTACTTACTTGTCCATTGGTATATTCACCTATTTTTATTGAGACAATTTACTTAATAAAATGGTTAACTCCTGGCACAATTGTGTTCCTCACTGTGTGGTTTGACTTTTTGTTTTCTAACAATAGACATTTTCACCTTTTTATGAACACATTATTTCTTTTGGATTTGTTTTTATAAAACTCTTCCCCATCACAAGGTTGTTTATATTTCTCTGTTTTCTTCTACTTATAGTTTTATTTGCTACATTTAATCTGGTAATGCATGTGGAATTTATTTAGGTATATTGCCAGGTTTCTGTTCTTGCGACTAAAAGGCTCAGGGGTCATTCCAGTTAAACTGGGCTAACTGGGCTGCACGAAATAACCACACAAGAGACACAAATACCTTTTCTTTGGGGTCGCTGTGACAGCTCCTCTGACCTTAAGGGTCCACAGAAAAAGAGAGAGGCAAGAGCACATACTGAGCCCTTTTATTGAGGAGAAGGTATTCAAATGAGGCAAGGAGTCAGGTTTCAGGGGGTTGAGTCTATCTTCATGATGTCCACTGTCAGCAGGTTGACTGACACCTGGGTAGGCCACACCCAAGGGCACAGTAAGAGAAGGGGACACACACAAGGCACTTCCATGGAAGATTCTATCCTAAACAGGGCAAGGGGTTATATTACAAAGGAACAGATGAGCATAGCTTCACCCATGGGGCTGTAGCAAGACACACCCATGCACAAGACACCAACCCTTGGACCCAAGAAGGGTGGGAAAAGCTCTACCACATTTCTGTGACTGAGCACCTCAGCATCCAGCCAGGGAGTGTGACTCAGTCACATACAAGGTTAGTTCCCACAGTGTATGGTATATGATACAGAATTACACTTTTCCTTATATAATTTATCAAATATTTCAACATTGCTAAAAAATATCCTACTGTTTCAAACATCAGCTTTGGTTAGGGGTGCCAGATTTAGTAAATAAAAACACAGGACTCTGTTTTAAATGTGAATTTCAATGAAAATGGAATTTTGTTAGAATAGATACATACCATGT
The DNA here is from genome assembly GCF_052094955.1 of Ictidomys tridecemlineatus. Classification (NCBI taxonomy): domain Eukaryota; kingdom Metazoa; phylum Chordata; class Mammalia; order Rodentia; family Sciuridae; genus Ictidomys; species Ictidomys tridecemlineatus. Next base: position 37,512,728 of record NC_135490.1, read on the forward strand.
AATATTAAGGATATACTTAGGTTACAATTTATGTTTTTCATTTGATATTTGTAGTATCTGAATGTTTTGTATTTTATCTTGCAACCTTGAATTTAGCCTTCATGATTTTTTTCTCTGTGCTTCCTGTGCATTCTAATGACTCAAATTGCAAGGAGAAAGATTGTTGATGGTGTCGCAAATAAAGTGCAAGGCATCAAAGATGAGGAGAACCTAGGTCTCGCTCATATCATTTAAGTCTCAGGTGGACCATTCAGTCACGTAAGCTGCAAATTCTTATTACTTTTTTAAAAAATCTGAAATAATCTCCAATTTTGGAAGTTAAAACATAAGACACATCATTTTCTTGTCTCTAAGGTTAATGTATATTTCAGTTTACTCAGGGAGATGTGGTTGAATTATTTTACAATATAATCACTTTGAGCCTCTTTGACATAAATTGCATTTTGCATGTAATTTGGATTTAAATTAAGCAATTCATTGCTAGTGTAAAATCCAGGACTGTGGAAAACAAGACAGTGTGGTCTTTAACATATGACAGCAAACCTTCCATTACTCTGGTTGTTACCACCTTAGAATGCGTCTAGACAATATGCAGGAAATCTGATGTATGGAAGCATTGTGTTTCAGCATCAGTACACTTAAGTTTTTACAGCCTTAACCATTTTATTTTTCCCTCTTCTTCCCTATGGGGGCACTTAATATTTTAAAACATGGCAATAAAGTCATTGCTGGAAGAAGGGTCATCTTGAGGGGCAGGGATATTTCAGGGAAGGTAACATTAAGCTGTTAGCCAAAGAAGTCATTACACGTGTGTGTTTACTTCTTCTTTGCCCACCTTCTCCACAAATGAAAGGGAATCTACAACACTATAGGATAAGCTGAGCTGCCTTTCACATCAGAGAGCAGTCCTCCGTAGAAAAATATGAGTTTTTGAATGTAGTAAAGAGAATGCTCCTTGAGAGGAAGTTGCAATTTCAACGTAAGAAAGTTTCAACAGAATTACCAAGAATTTTCGCACGATATAAGATTTCATGTCACTTTTAAAGGAATTTCAAGCATTTTTGGTCTTTCATTTCATCAAAAGGCAGAAGCAATCAGCACGTAATGCATTCTGCAATATCACCCACGTGAGGGTTAAATGTTTCACAGAAATTTGACATTATTAATAATTATGAATGATAATTATAATAATTATAATCGATCATCTTTCAACACAAGAGTAGTCTCATTTGGCAAAGCTGATCTTATATATTTTATTTCTCAATATATTGCAACTGGTTTGTTACCGCAATGCATAATTTAAAAATTTTAAGTAAGATTATATTTTCAAGAGGCCACTGCAAGAATATCCGCCACAGAACATGCTCTTTTGTACTGTGACTTTGCCACTAATCCAACATAAGATGAAGTCTGGTTTTATTGCCTTGAATCCTTGATTTCTGAAGTTAGATCATGAGGAGCCAAATCCTCATATCTCTGTGGACCATATGTTAGTCAGCTAAAAGGCCTGAAAAGAAGAATTTTAGAGGGGAAAAATCTTACTTGGGGGCTTACAGTTTCAGAGGTCTCAGTCCATAGACAGCTGGCTTCATTCCTCAGGGCTCAAGGTGAGGCTGAATATCATGGCAGAAGAAGGTGGTGGAGGGAAGCAGCTTAAGATATCACCCCAAGAAGCGGATAAAGAGCTCTGTGCAACAAGGAAAAAGTAAATATTCCAAAGGCATGCTCCCAAGGACCCACCTCCTCTAGCCACACCCTACCTGCCTTCAGTTACCACTGAGTTAAATCCCTACCAGGGAATTAATGTACTGATTAGGTTAAGGCTCTCATAACCCAGTCATTTCACCTCTAGATTTCTTGTACTGTCTCACACATGAGCTTCTAGGGAGCACCACATATCCAAACTATAACAGACCACTTGGAATGGTCACAGTCGGGAAGCTTCCTTTTGGAACACAAGGCCCATGTGACAGACCCAGGGAAGTTCTGAGATCATACCCAGCACCAACTGGCAGCAGTTCAAAGGAGCCTTCTTGGACAGAGTCAGGCTTTAAGATGACTCTAGCCCAGTCCAATCTCTGTCTGAATCTGCATAAAAGACCTCAACTGAGAACCACATAGAACTGCTCAATAAATCAGATTATGGAAGATAACAAACAATTGGCTCAGGTTACTAGATGGTGAGCCACAACAGATTAATAAAACAAATGCTTAGAATAACCCACAAGATGGTACAAGTAGACTAAGTTATTGACTCACCCCAAATCATGGCATTAAAAATGAATAATTATACCAAATAATGGCATATAACTTCTTGTTTATCATCTAATTATTTTCATTTCATCACTGTTGTCAATATCATTGGAATTAATAGTTTTATTTCTCATTTGCAAATGAACAAGGGTAACATTAGACATGCTCCATCCTTTTATAATTATACATTTTGTACATCAATGGTAATACACAGAGGAAAAATATTTTGGTATTTTCATGAATGTGATTGTTACAGTTTGGATATAAGTCATCCCCAAGAAGCCCCTCCGTTAACGCAGTAATACTCAGAGGTGAAAGGATTAGACTGTGAGAACTGTAACCCAATCAGTCCATCCTATTTAACTGAACTCACTGAATGGTAACTGCAGGCAGGTGGGATGTGACCGGAGAAGTGGGTCATTAGGGATGTGTCTTGAAGGGTTCATCTTTCCTGAAAAGTCTCTTCCCCCTCTCTCTCTCTCTCTCTCTCTCTCTCTCTCTCTCTCTCTCTCTCTCTCTCTCTCTCTTTCTCTCTCTCCTTCCATGAGAGAAGCCGTTACCTTTCACCATGGCCTTTCATCATCATATGCTGCCTCTTCTTGGGTCTAGAGCAATGGACTCTGCCAACCATGAACTAACCCTCTAAATCAGGAGCCAAAATAACCTTTCCCTCCTCCAAGGTGTGCTTGTCAGGGATTTTAGTCAGTAATGCAATTCTAACACAGTGATGTTGCTGCTTTACTTTCCTGTGTTCCAGCTTGGATTCGAAGAAACAAACAACCAGTGAGTGGGCAATCCAAGAATACTTTTATGGCTTCTCTCCCTGTTCTCAAACTAGGAGACATAGAAATTAACTGTTCCTTCTGTAGATTTTCCAAGGGACATTTGGCAGCCAGTTTCCCATAGGAAGAGTAAATGTGGAAAATCTTTACCAGTGTCAAACTTTTATAGTGTATTGGAAAGTGACTCCCAAATAACTTACCCTGTTCCATGAGAAGTTAATTCAGTGCAATGTGATTATTTATGAGAAAAATGAAACCAAATAATTCAGATGCCTATTTTATCACACGATGAGAAAGCAGCACACCAACAAGAAATTAAGTATGTTTATGTGAATTGTGTATTTGTTAAAAAATAAAGGATTTTTTTTAATATTTGTTTTTGTTTATGGGTAGTCAATAATACTGTGTGGTATAATATTCAATAATAGCATGGGCAAGAAGCACTATATGGCCCTAATAATTCTGAATTTAAGATTATTTTTGATACACAAGAAATAAAGTAAAGGAGAATGTTCAGAGAAACATTACTCTATGAAAGTATGCTTTAGCGGAATCTTTATCCTTTCTACTAAACTCTATGGAAAGATAGGTGCTCCTTTTATTTTAAAATAATGACATAATTAAATTAAAGCTTTTGGGGGGATATATTAAATTTTCATTAGCGCCATGTTTCTTTGAACTTCAAGGTTGAAAATATATTTTATTGTTTGGCTTTTGTGTCATGATGATGGTAAAAGAAGTCACTAGCTAATGACTGAGGAATTGACATTTTTTTAAATAGTAGAGTTAAATTCTGTTCAACATGTGTCAACTCTATTTTTTTTTCAGAAGAGGATATATAGTCAATAAACAAATATATGAAACAATATATGTCAACTCTATTTTAACAAAACTACTGGATAATTTGTAACAATTTATGTTTACTTTTGGTTACAGAAAATACTTTTCAAACTCTCATGTATTACATCTCTACTAATCTTTCTCATTTACACATGTCTAAAGTTATCAATCTGTTCCATTACTGCTATCAAATGCTGAATTCCTTCCTTTACCTGGAGGAAGCATCATAAGGGACCATGTAACACGATTTCCTGAAATTGTGAAAGCATAAAGATATACTACTACTATTTCATAATAACAAACAAAAAAAAACTAAAGATAATGTGCTAAGTATTTTGACTATGGGTAAAAAAAGACCAATTCCATCAAAAGTGAATATTTATTAAAGTGAAAGAATACTAAGCTTCCTTTTTGCATTTTTTTCTGATTCATGTGTTCAAATTATTTTATTTTGTTCATTGTACTTTGCTATATGAAATGACTCAGAGGTTTAATAGTCATTTGATTAACATGTAAAATATTACCTCAGTATGCATGCTAATTTTTTTTTTTTGGTAGACTATGTTTTTAAAAATATATTCTCCTATACTGCATTGTATATGGTAGATTAATTGACAAAGTTATGTTTATGTCAAATTTTGTCCCTTATTACTTGACAGGAGTATGTAGGCTGATAGAAATATTGAAAGTCTTACTCAAAATCCCATTTTTCATTTTTAATTATTCTTGAATACCAAAGTATTAGTATAAATCATACATTAATTTAATCTTTCCTTTTCTGCAAGAGTTTTGTAAAAAAATATACATGTAAAATTAAGCTGAACTGACAGATATCTGTCTTCAGAAGATATTTGGTACTAATGGAAATAATTATTCTATTTCTTTCCAGAATGTCTTGATAAATTGTGAATTAAGCATAATTTATCACAATGTTTTTTTTCTAGAAATGAGACAAAGAGCACTATAATACTTCCACTTTCCATTATTCAACTTTCTTTAGACATTTTGCCACATTATGAGTTCCTACAGGGAAATCATTATCTTTCTTATAAAGAAAAAAAATGAGACAAGTCACCATTTCATTACCCATATTTCAAAAAATTAAATGATTTAAAATGTCTGTCCTGGGAGATCACTGTATTTGCTTGTCTGTGCTTTCACAAGCACTATTATTCTTAGCTATAATTCATTTTTGAAATACCAAAAATGAGGTAGAGTAATGTTTACCAGATTTAACTTTGTTCATTTTAGTGGTTAAAATGAATTCATTGAATATGTGCAAAGCAGATGGAATCCCTATTCAGAAAAATTACAAACTTAGCCCATCCCATCTACAGATTCATGTGTACGATTAATAGTACTTATCCAAATGACTTTGGAAGGCTCTATACTTATCTCTGATAAGCACTCAATATGTAGCACTAGAAGCAGTATATGCATAATCACAGGTTAACACAAAACTCCACTTGAATTTTAGAGAGCATTCATCATGATCTAGTAGACTGTAGAGCAAAGCAAAACCAGACTTTCAACCTTGTTTCCAACTGTGACCGTGACAGATTACTTACAGTCTTTGCCATGGTGTCGTGATTGCTTTGCTCTACTACTTAGATTCCTATTTGAGGATTGAGGTATTTTTCCCCCTAGCAATTCAGAAGGTTATCCAGCAACCGATCTTACTTATTAGTCCTTTTCTTGGATTTAACCTTATCTGAAGATAACTGCCTTGCCTAATGCGACATCCTTCCCAAAGATAGGCCATCAAAATGTCCGATGGGTTCTGAAATGGACATAGTTGCTCACACCTGGGAATACTAATGTGACCTACATTTGGGGTGACACCATTGCTATTAACATTGGCTGGAACCCAGAGTAGGGAAGGTCCAGTCTAATGTATAATTGGCCTGATCTTGCATGACTTTTTATTAGGGTTATCAGTAGTGGGAAGAGATACTTTGTGTTATTTCTGAGATGCCTAAATGGGAGGATCATAATTTAGACTCCCATGATTCTGGAAAAAGCCCATGCCATCATCAGGACAGTACTGTACACCAACTAACAAAGGTAGAAATCAAACTTGGTTCACAGAGATATTGATTCAGCATAAATTTCCTTACAAGTAATTTGAAAAGATATTATTTAGGGGATATCTTCTTATCATCAGAGTTTTGGGTGGTGCATTGGTTATTTATTTTGTTTAGAAAGAGTATTTTCTTCTAGTTAGAATAGTCATGAGAGGCTTGGATATATAGGAGAAGGAACAAGGTAGAATTACTATTGTTATAGGAATGCTCATCTCAGAGCATCCATGAAGAAAACATTACTAAACAACCCAGATGGAATTAAAGATGATAAGTGCCAGCTTCTGTTATTAACTACCACTATGGTGCTAAATGGTCCATTAGCACAGGAGTCGAGGTGCAGTGATGGAATCTATGCACAGACCTAATGGAAAGAGCTCCTTCTCACCAATTCCATCTATTACTGCTGATGGTTCAATTTGTTAGCAAGATGTTAACCCTGAACTCCTTAAAGTATACTGTCGCTTACGGAAGAGAACCAGGTACTTGGCATGGAAGGAGCTGTACCTTTCTTACCCTGAGACAGCTATTTACATTCGTAGGGATTACAGCTTCTGAATAAGGCCATTATTCAAGGTCTTAAAGAGTTCTGTGATTCATCAGATATTAACCTATATAACATAAGACCAAAGAATATACTTTGCAACAAGGGAAATGTGTTCAAAGGATGGGATGTATGGATCCTTACACTTATTGCAACATCCAGAAATGGGTAACTTGGTAAGGTGATCAAATAGCCTTTTAAGGGTGCAGTTAATGCACAGAGGGAACTATACTCTAGGCCAAATATGCTTATTGAATTAATGATCATAATATGGTGCTGTTTACTCTAGTAAGTAAAATCCTTGAGTTTAGAAAATCCAAAGTAAAAAAAGTTGCCCTGCACACTAACATTCCCAGTAATCTATTTTATTATTTTGTGTTTCCTTTCTGTACAATCCAGGACCCTTAGAACTTCTGAACTTAGAGAGAGTTTAAACACATCATTCTGCATAATTGAGATGAATCAATAAAATAGAAATCAAAACTAAACATAAAGCTGCCGTTTCCAAACAGGAAGTTTGGCTCCTCACGCCAAAAGAAAGACAAACAGAAAGAACCATCTTCCAAGATGAAAATGATCCTCATCATCGTAAGTGGGTAAGGCTTCTATTCTAACGTGATACGGTGATTCACTTGGGTATCCCTGATGACTCATTTATCTGATTTTTATGGTGAATAAATACCCAACCTACAGCTTGAGATAGCCATGGTAATCAGAGCTTTGGATTTCTTTGGGATCGGAATCTTCTCAGGGATTTGCCTCACCAGGTAAAATGTTTAGACCAACAGAAGCAGTAAGCCAAGGTGAGAGGAGTTCAAGAAGAGCGGAAGAGGAGAAGATGAGTATCCATTGCTGCCTTGTGCACAGGCCCAGCAAAAGAAGTTGTTGTTGATTCCCTTACCATTCCCCTCACCAGTTTCTCCCAGAAAAGGTAACCCAGTAAGATCCCTAAAGATGGAGTGGGGTTTTTTCCCTAATTTTTTTTCTTTTCTCAATGCACACACACACAATATATATATATATTGTTGTTTCGTGATGCTCAAAATTCTTTTTATGTCTGAAGGATTTAATTTCCCAGTAACTTAGAAAGTTGCCAGTTGACAGATTTTAGCTTTTCTTGCTCTTCAAGAATTACACTTATCTATGGACACTCGCTTTACAGCCCACGATCACAACAATTCTTCCAAGAGCAGACAACAGCCAGTGACTGGTCAGGGCAATAGTATAAGGACCTAACTCTGTGACCCAACCCAGGACACCACTGGTGTCATTTGAGGCCTGAGCTCAACTCCTCTAGTGTGGGAGGCCAACCTTACGGGTGACTGAGTTACACTCCCCAGCTAGGTGCTGAGGCGATCAGTCGATCAGGCGATCAGAAATGGGTGTGTCTTGCTACAGCCCCATGGGTGAAGCTATGCTCACCTGTTCCTTTGTAATATAACCCCTTGCCCTGTTTAGGATAGAATCTTCCATGGAAGTGCCTTGTGTCTGTCCCCTCCTCTTACTATGCCCTTGGGTGTGGCCTACCCAAGTGTCAGTCAACCTGCTGACAGTGGACATCTTGAAGATAGACTCAGCCCCCTGAAACCTGACCCCTTGCCTCATTTGAATAGCTCTCTTCAATAAAAGGGCTCAGTATGTGCTCTCACTCTCTCTCTCTTTTTTGCGGACCCTTAAGGTCAGAGGAGCCTTCACAGCGACCCCAAAGAAAAAGGTATTTGTGTCTCTTGTGTGGTTATTTCGTGCAGCTCAGTTAGCCCAGTTTAACTAGAGTGACCCCTGAGCCTTTTAGTGGCAAGAACAGAAACCCGGCACTCTAGGAGTTTCTCTCTGCTAACCCATGTGATGTTGGTTTGCTAATCTGTAATGCAAATGCTTACATCCACATCTAGGGTGTGCAGGTTAGGCAAATGCTTGGTTATAAAGCAGTATAACTAGCCCTTGAAAAAAGTGATTTTCCCCCCTCTGCATAGTTTTTGCCCCTCAATACAAATAAACTAAGGCAGAAGTTGTGTCAGCACTTTTCTATGCTAACCATACCTTCTTCCAAAGTTACACAGTCAAGCATATCTTGACCATGCATTATCTCAGCTTTGGGCTCGTGGTTACCTCATTTATACAGTCGTCTTCCAACAGAATTTATGAGTTTGCTCAGAGAATTCAAATTACTTAGTATAATTCTTTAGTGATTTATCTTATTTTCTTGTCATGCTCTTTCTTATATGTATTTTTATCCTGAGTTACATGATATCTCTCCATATATGTAAAGGAATATTGTTTTTAAATGAAATTATTCTTTTTTCACAAAGCCATTAACGAGGTAAAGATATGGATACAAAACATGGCATGAACTGGATTTTGGTTTAATTGTAATTAGGTGTTGATATTAGAAATTACTAAAATTATGCTAATTAACATTGATTTATTAGCATAAGTTTTCCTAAAATAAATAAATGATTTTGAAATTATTTAGTGCAAAACATTTTACTTTAAAAAAATTCAAACACAAAAACGAGAATTAGTTTTTCATACATTTTCAAATTTTCATATGCAATTTTGATGGCACTTCTCTGTGAAAGTAATTTAGTTCATTTGGAAATAAATCCTCCAAGAAATTTCCGGTGTGTTTATGAAGGTCAGTTGAAGTCAAGGGTCAGGATTTAGGATTTCTCAATTCAAACATTCCTAACCTAACCCTCCTTTTTATAGTATGCTCAAACCAAAATTGAAGTCAGCAAGTAGTTTGTAAAAATAGCAAGAAAAATCCAACTTCTTACTTGATAATTTTTTAAATATATTAAATTAAAAACAAAACACAGTATATCATTAAAACCTACAATATTTTTTGTAAATAAGTCAAACAGGATTTATGAGAATTTTATTCCAACCTAAAAGATAAAGCAGACATAGACCAGTATGATAAAATGGAAACAAAAGTAGGATAATAACGGCACAGGGTTTGGTTATGAATGCCCATTGCACTATACCATGCTAACTTTGTTCTTAGTAACTTTTTCTTTTCTTTTTCAAAAATCTTTAAATATTTATTTATTTATTTATGACAGCAGAATGCATTACAATTCTTATCTTATTACACATATAGAGCACATTTTTTCACATCTCTAGTTATATACACAGTATATTTACACCAATTCGTGTCTTTATACCTGTACTTTGGATTATAATGATCATCACATTCGCCCATCATTAGAAACCCCATGTCCCCTCTTTTTCCCTCCCACCCCTCTGCCCTATCTAGAGTTTGTCTATTCCTCTCATGCTCCCGCTCCCTATCCCATTATGGATCAGTTCAAGTCTTTATATACTCAAACATAAGATGAAGTTAATGTGTCTATAGACTAGCTTTCTACTGATGAGCAAATCTTTGAGTTGTACTTATCTGTGAAGTCTGATGATGGAATAAATAATTCTTTCATTCTATGGTTTAGAAATCCAATAATGGTCTTTCCTAACTTATAGACTTGGTCTAGAGGTGAGATAAATAATAAATACAAAGTGGGTTGGAAACAGGAAATACTATGCAAAAGAAATGATTGATACATATGCAAACTTTTCTCCTAAAAATAAGATAAATAAGGCAGTAAAACATTTTATTACAGTTCTATTCAACATAGCTATTGAGTGAAAAAATATATTATAGTATTCTTGAAAAACATCATGACAATTTACAATAGAATGGCTACATAAGAAACAAAAAATTTAAAAAATAAATAAACACATCATAGTTACAGAGTCTTTGTTGTGGTAATAAAAGAAACAGTTGTTGACATGAACTTGACTTCAGGCAAAGGAGCTGATAACAACAGAAAAGACTTCTTTTTTTTTTCTTTTTCTTTTTCAACGATCTGTAGCTTAGAGGAAAAGTCTTCTTTAAAGATCTGAGCATCACAGTCTTATTTCCAAAACTTTCTATAATTGTGCTGTAGGTCTTTTCTTCAATGTTTTCACTGTTGTTTTAAAACTTCATCTAAATTTCATTTTATGAAGTCAGCTTCTTGGACACTATCCTTAAATATGGAGTGGGTTTTTTTTTTCTAATTTTTTTTTCTTTTCTCAACACACACACCCACAAAAAACATACCTCGAAAAATACCCATGTACTCTGGAATTTCTAATTAGAATTTCATACTTCTCAGTAATTATTTAACCAGTAGTATCCTTACCTTCACTAATTTCCTTGTTTGTAGGAATTTTTTTATATTTATTTGATAATCTGAAACAAAGCCACTTGAAATGAGCATTTTCCTTAAGGAAAGACTTCAAATGAAAGACTAGGAATCCTTCCTAAATACACTTAGTAAGTTACTTTCAGCTTCCCATAATTTCTTTCCATTTTGTTGCTCTCTATTCTATTTTGATGGACTTTGCTCATCTACTATTCTGATTTCACTTATAAAGAGACCAAGATAATTTGTGAATTGATATATATATAGATGGTGTTAGCAATTTCCTGTTAGGATTAACTACTTCAAAAGGGACTAAGGAGAAGGCAAAGCTTAACCCCAAAATCACATAGGACGGTGACATGGCAGCTCTCAGTGAGTAATGGGACCTCTTACTCTCCTCATATTCTGCACACCCAACAGCAAGGCAGGAAATTGCTGCAGCCTGACCATTTTTTGGAAGAAGAAATGAGCAGGATTCAAGTTGAAGACAATTAAAAAGGGCATGATTCTATAAAAATAACTTTTTATAGAAAAAGTTCTGTATAAAAAAACCAAATGCTTTTATAAGTATCAAGTTTTTGATATCTTCTCCAAATTAATAAAATTTTCTTCTCTTATTCATCTGAATTCTAAGTTTATTGTAAGTTTATACTTAGAAGGAAGGCAATATATATTCATGAAAATGAATTATAATTAGGTGAACACATGTTTTCAAAACCTAATATATTCAAAATGCTCGTATTTTGTATTAGTTGATGATTTTTAGGAATCAAAGTTATTGAGGTTTATATCTTTTAATTTCCTGAAGCTTGTCATCATTTCAATAATTTACAAAATTCTACACCCTGGAACTACCAGAAATCAACCAGATAAATAATTTCTCCTGATTCTGAAATAGTATTCCTACAGATGTTTTGAAAGTTCTGAGTTGCTAATAAATAATAGAAATCATCTCTTTTAGCTATCAATAATTTCAGTCTTATATATAATATAGAAAAAATAAAAATGAAATATTTTGCCTATAGCAGTACTATCCACCTAATTCTTCAAAATTTCAAGTCCATTAGGCGACAACCATTGAAGTTTAAAAATATATCAAGTTCAAAACACATTCATAAACCTGGAATAACCAATCAAAAGTAACTTTTATTAAAGGCTCACTTAGAGGTGCAAGAAAAAATTTACTCCTGAAAGAAAGGTGGCATAGAAATAAAGAAATTCTCTTGAGTAAAGGAGAAAATAAAGTCCCCCTGATAATTTATGAGAAATATTGACTCTCAAGTACGTTTGAGTTAGAATTCATATATCATCTCCTCTTTCCCCTCAAAAAATAATGTAGAGTGAAAATTAAATTTAAACATTCCCTGGTTTGATAATTTTACAATATTCCACCTGTAGTACTAAAAAAATTGTTAGACTTAAAGTATATATATTAAATTATTTCATAAAACATGAGTTTGCAATAAAAATTATGTAGCCTTTTAGAATCAAGTCAGTATGAGTGAAAGCAGGAAAAAAATAGATACTTCCAAAATAGCTATTGAGGAGATATGAAAAACCTATAAGTATTTTTAGAATGCTTAAGTGAGTATTCAAACTAAGATGAGACACGAAATGATAAAACTACCTTGTATATTAAAATATAATAGAAAATATTTTGTAAAACCCTTCTGTATAGAAAAATATAATTATTAACAAAAGAAAATCCATGTTCAAATTAAATAGGAGATTATTACATGAAGAAGGTGGAAAATCCTTTCCCTAGATAAACTCTTCCAACTGGCAACAGGAAACAGAATGTGCACAGCAATGTTGTTTGTAATGGCAGAAGGACTTCAGTGTTGTTTGCAATGGCATAAGGCCCAATTGTCTATCAAAAGAGTTAAATAGCTTATAATGATATAATCTGGTGCTTTGCACCAGCAAGAATGACATGAATGATACAATAGCAACTGTATGTGTATGTGTATACATATATATATATATATATATAGACATGAATCAAGATAAATAAATAAATGTTATTTTCAAGAAAAAAGTGTAACCTTTGTATTTGTGATTTCTACCAACCATAGATTGAAAATATTCTTAAGTAATTTTATCAGTAATGGATATGAAGAGATATTTTTCTTGCTGTTATTTCGTAAGATATAGTATAACAATAATATTACCTTGAAGATTTGAAGTATACCATAAGATGTGTGTAGGTTATATATAAATATGGGTTGATCATTTTTAATTCAATAATCTTAATTCAAATGCTTGAAAATTAGATACATTTTGAATGCAGACATGACACCACAAATGGAAAATTCATACCATTAGATTCTGTAACGTGTAAAAAACTACTAAAAATAGGGTATAAAATAAATTTCAAACGATGTACATGGAAATATATGAAACAAATGAATTTCTTGTTTGGATTTGGACTCCATTCATACATGTCTCATTATGTATATACAAACATTGCAAAATCTGAAACACTTCCAGTCTCAAGCATTTCAGAAAAGGTACGCCCAACCTGCACTACACCAGTTTATAGGAGATGCTTAAGCATCTATGTGTTTTGATATCCACTGGGAGTCTGGGAAGCAATCCCTTAAAAATACCCAGGGACAACTGTAGAGTAATTCATTAGTTATACAATCTAAACACATGAAAAAGCAGCTTATATTTTGTTGAAAATACATAAAAATGGATAAATTATAGAGAACAGCCAATGAACCATAGGCACAAATTTCAAAATCAGGATAACAGGTACTTCTAGGTCTTTATGGAGGAACACACCTGTTGTAGATTCCAAGGGAACTTCCAGTCATTGTGACATTTTATTCTTAGGAAGCTGGATTAAAGGTATGTGGGTGTCATTTTTATTTGTTATAAAGCTCAATATTTACATAGAAATTATTTTACATAGAACTTTTCTTCTAAAGCCTATTTGTTTTGGTTTTTACACTCTGATCACTAACACATGTTTGGACCTAAAAGATTCTATTAAGCTTTGCATGAGTACCACTTCTGAGGCACTTAATATATATGGTTAGAAAGAAAATAATAGTGTATTATAGAAAATTTTTGTAAAAGCCTTGTTTAGGAGCAGAAAGAACCCCACAACGATGTAAAATTCTGGACAAAAATCAAGTACTAAAATTATACATTGATTCATATTTTACCCTTTGCACTTTCTAGTACCATTCAAATGTAATTGGCATAATTAATGAAGAGTCTGATAGGAGAAGTAGTTTCAGCAGTAAAAAGAAATGGTTTCATGTACTCCCCCTCAGCTCTGAAAGCTCTATAAAAATAGTGCTTACAGAAAGGAAAGGAGAAGATGAATGACCTCTGGCCTAACCTAATGTTTGCACTTGATTGCTTTATAAAAATTATACCCTTGAGAAAGGCTTAAGGTAGTCATAAAATTGTAGCCAAGCTGAAAGAATTCTAAAATTAAAACATAATCCACTCCAGAAGTGTAATTGAATTAGTGATAAAACATAGCGGTATGAATCTGTACAGGAAATGGTTTTCAAAGGCAGATTAAAAGAAATTCCTGCTTATAATTATGTTCTCCCAAGTCAAAAATTGTTAGTAGTATGGGTTTCTCATTTTCTCTGTCAAACACAACAATTTTGCTCCAAGTTAAGGTGCAGAAGTGCTCATCTAGCTCATGTCTGTCCCTTGGGGAGGAAGCTCTTGGCGATCAGACAGAGCAAGTGCAGCAACAGAATCTATCAGACCTTCAGGAAGGTGCTGAAAGAAATTTCAGCTGTTAAACTTAGATCCCTGTATGTTTTCTGATGCAAAAGTGAATCCTTTGTATCACCAACCCCACCCTTACAGATCTTCGTTTATAAAAATATCTTCTTATCATCAACAAATATCATTGCTATGTCCAATAAAAACATGGATTGATGAATCTCCAAGAATAAAAAAAAAGGTTTTATTTGGGAATAATATATGAAAATTAGGATTCCAATTCAGAACAGAAACACAGACCAGGGTGATTTCCAAGAGTCTGAAGAATAAAGGAGGGAATTGGTATTTCTCTGGGAAAGGAAGAAAACTTACGTGGGTTGTTTTCAAAGGAAGTTAATTGGTGCTAGGGGCAGCTTTCTGGAGCTGGCCAGCCCTGATTGTTAGGTGGTGGCCATTATCAGGTGTTTCAGTCAGCTTCTTCACTGCTGTGACTAAAAGACCTGAGGAAAACAACTGGAGAGAAGGAAAAAAGTTTACTTGAGAGATCATCGTGGTTTTAGATGTCTCCCTGCATTGACAAGACAGCTGGATCCCCTCCTGGGGGCTGGAGATGGAAAGAACATCATGGAGGAAGAGTGTGGCAGAGAGAAGCCACTCATATGATGACCAGAAGCAGAGAAAGAGAATCTATTGGCCAGACACAAAATATATTTATTTATTTATTTATTTGGGGTATATCCCCAAAGCCACACCCACAATGCCCACCTCCTCCAGTCACAACCTACCCCGCCTTCAGTTACCACTCAATGAATCCCTATCAGGGGATTGGGTTAAGATGCTCACAACCGTATCATTTCTCCTCTGAACCTTCTTGCATTGTCTCACAGTTAAGCTTTTGGGGGACACCTCAAATCTAAACCATAACAATTAGGCAAAGCTTGTCTCAAGGTAACAGCAGGACATTTCATTTTTTGAGTTTAGGAGATAGTTCCCAGAGCAGTCTTTATGACCTGAGTGTTTCTTCTCTAACTATTTTGGTTGAGTATAACCAAAATGAGTTCGTTTGTTTCATTCGTTTAATCAATTTTCATAACATCAATGATCATTTCTTTGGAAAAATAATGGTTCCAAATATTGCTATTCTTATATCTCTGGTCTAGGTTCCACCTGTTCTTAGTTGGAAGACTTTTGATAACTTACTCAACGCAATGAGCTTGCTTCTTCATGTGGCAATTATTCATAATGTCTAATTTATAAGAATTGTGATGAGGGAAAGAAAAGCATTTGATCTTTCTCAAGTAAAAACTTGTGGAGAAGGAGGGATGAGAGAGATGTATTATAAACATGCATACCCCATGTGATTCAATGAATAAAGTACTCAAGGTAATAAGAAACTGCAATCAGAATTAGTGGATGTTAATTTCAAGGACTCTACATTGAGTATGTCTTAGCTTATTTCCATGTCTTTGTGCCTTGATTCCAAGTGACTCACTTCTCTGAGATCCAATTCCAAATTCCTAGGAGGTAAACTTGATTGTTACAGCTTGGTCATATAAACTAGGATCATGGGGTCATTTATATAGACCTCTGAATGTTGAAAACTAAAGGTGGGAGGAAATTTATTATTCCAGCAGGGAATAACTCAGGGATTTGTAAATTCCAAGTGGTACTGAGAATTGAGTCCCAAACAGTTCCCTTACAGCATTGAATAAGAGTTCAGAAAGTGTTTCTCTCACATGATGGAATTCATTTAATGAATTCATCACCTAGATCAATAGGTAATCTATTGATTTCTGCTTTTATTTGGAGAAATTGAGGGCGAGCTTTCAAGTTGCCAAACATACTGTGGCCCTTTTCCTGATATATTGTTATCTGTAGAAGGCTGATATTGTTGCTGCCTGTCTTCCTAATATTCATGTAATATTATGATAGAAAATGCTTTTCTAAACCAGAGGTAATGTTCACGTTTAGGAATGATGATTATCAGAACAGATGCTGTGGAAAATCCAAAATACTCAATGAAAATCCCTGACCTACAGGAAATAAGTAATGAAGTTGAACTAGGAATCAAGTATTCTAATCCCTCTGATGATTTACTTCCTCAACTGAACTTTCTCAGGATAACACTAGTAAAATAATTAAATAAGACTTGTTAAGTAATATGTAGAGAAGAAATTATGTCTCTGATTTTATTTCCTAGATCTCGTTCTAATTAAGTTATGTATTGGTTAAACGCTGAAAACTACATTTAAAAATGAATCATTTAAAAATACAAGTGTGTAATATAGTTTAGTGATATGTACCTGAGAGTCCTGAATTATTATTGTGTTCAAGTAAATATTTTCCAGTTTTACTAACAGTTTTTTCTAACCAACCTTTGGCTTACTTGGTCTATGACATAATTATATAAAGAATATTTAATAGATTAATGAGATAATAGTTTTCATGATTGAAGGGTCATAAGTTATGATGAGAAGATTCATAAAAATCAACATGAATTATTTAGATTTTTTAAAAACCTGACACATAAGGACACAATCATAAAGCATATGCTTTTCATATTTGCAGAAAATTAAACATGAAAAACTTTTCCCAGGAAACTTGTTTGAAATGCCCTAACAATGAAATACAAACTATTTGCTTATTACTTTGAAAACTCAAGTGATAATTGAGCAGTTACGAAGGAAATAAATCAAAGGAAAAAGAAGTTAGAAACACACAGGTAAACCAATAAAATTAACTATGTAAATCAGCAGCATGTTTTAAATTAAATAGCTGTTTCTATACCACATTTAACAAAAGGGAAAAAAACCCACCTTGTTAATTATTTGCTTTTGATTCAATACTGTCTATCTTTCTATCAGGCACTGTACTTAATGTTAGCTCTGCAAAAATTAATAAGGCAAGCATGAGGCTTTTTCCATTGTGATAGAACAAACAAGGATCGAAGGAGAAATGTTACTATCAGCTTGTAATCTGTTAAAAGTTGAAGGATTTTATGTCTTGCCTTCCAGCTTTGTCTAGGACCTTCATATTATATATGATAGAAAGGTTTAAAGGAGATATTCTTTCATTTTCCCTGATCTTGGGGAGAAATCATTCATTCATGAATGATTAATACATACCTTTTATCCATTATTTCATATTTCTAAGGGTTTTACCATGCATGGATGTCGAAATTTATTTGGTACTTATTAGTTTCTTGTGAAATAATCCTGTAATAATGTGTTGACATTTGTTTTGATAGGATGGGTCACATAGATTGATTTTTGAATATTAACTCAGCACTGTATTCCTGGAATAAAACTTACTTGATCTTACTGAATCATCCTTTTTTATATTTCTGGATTAAATTAGCTAATATTTTCATAAGAACTTTTCTAAGTAGATAAGGGATTTTGGTCTGTAGTTTTTTTCTATAAACTCTTTTTTTTTCTGATTTGTTTGAGTAGCACTCACTTTTTAGAATAACTTGGAAAGTCATATATTGAGAGAGTTTGTTCCTAAATCTTCTATTTTCTGAAAGAGATTATGTCAAATCAGCATTCATTCAAGAACATTCTAGAGAACTTGAGGCCTAAACTTTAATGTGTGGAGAAGTTTTGAACAAAGAATTTGTTTCAATAGATTCAGTGTTGTTCAAATAATCTATTACTTCTGAAGTAGGCTTTGATTACTTCTCTTTTATCTTTTATGTAAGTTATTTTCATCTAATTTACCAAACTCAGTAGCATAAAATTGTTTTTTTGTAATATTCTCTTGGTGTCATTTGATGTCTGTTAGATCTGTAGTGATGTGTTCTCTATCATTCATTCCTGAGAAAGGTAATGTGTTTCTTTTTACTCTTTAATTTTGATCAATATAACTGAAGGTTTAAGATATAATTGATCTTTTTAAAGGACCATGTTTTGACTTGTTGATGTTGTTTATATTTTTCTGATTAAAATGTTATTGATCTCTGCTCTTATTATTATAATTTTCTTATTATTTCCTAAACAATTATTTAACTTTAATTTGGTCTTCTTTAACTAGTTACTTAAAATGAAATACTACATCATTTTTCCCCTTACTATTATACATATTTCATACTAAAAAATGTCTTGCTAATTAGTAATTTCTTCCCTGATTTTTTTTATCAGTAGGTTATTTAGAACTGTACTTGTTCTAATTCCAAATATTTGTAACATTCCAGGTATCTTTCTGTTACTTATTTCCAGTTAAGTTTCATTTAGTTTGAGATCACTCTTTGTTTGATACTTAAGTTTTTTCAATTTTATTGGAAATTTAGTTATGGAGCAATATATAGTCTCTTTTGAGGATTGTTCTTGTATACATAGAAAGAATGTACATTCTGTTTTTATTTGAATTGGTCTATAATGTTGTTTTGAATTTCTCTTTATTTACTTGCTTATTTTTCCTTATTGTTGCTATTGTTTAGATGTGAGGTGTCCCCTAAATGCTCATGAGTGAGACAATGCAGGGATTGTTTGGAAGTGGAATGGTTGGATTGAATTGTACACTAATCAAGGGATTAATCCATTCATGTGGATTATCTGGTGGGAACTGTAGGCAGATGGGGAGTGGCTTGCGGGAGGATGTGCATCACTGGGGTCATGTCTGGGGTTTCTATTTTGTCCATGGTAAGCAGAGCTCTCTCTCTCTTGGCTTCCTGAATATTATATCCTGAGTTGCTTTCCTGCATCATGCCCTTCCACCATGATGTTCTGCTTCATTTTGGGTCCAGAGCAATGAATTTGCCACTTATCAACTGAGAACTCTGAAATTATGAGCCCAAATAAATTTTTCCTCCTCTGTATTGATTTTGTCAGGTCTTTGGGTCATGTAATGAAAAAGCTGACAAAATACTTGCTGTATTAAGAGAAGGATGATAAGTTCTCCAATTATATTTGTGAATTTGTCTATTAAATTTTCAATTCTTCTAGGTTTTTTTAAACTGCATTTTTAAAGGCCTTTTATTAGGCTTATAGATATTTAAGGTTTATTAAACACTCTTGACAACTGACCCATTTCTAGTTATGTAATGCCCACCTTTATTCTTAAAAAGTATATCTGCACTATCAACTTTGTTTTATATAAATACAGCTATTAAAACTTTCTTATTATTAAACTTTGCATTATTTTTTCCAAACTTTAAGTGTTATTCCCTCTAGATATCTACATATTAAAATCTGTTTCTCTTAGATAGCATGTACTTGGGCTTTACATTTTTATCAATACTGATTATGTTCAATGGGTTTTATAAATGCATTTATACTTAATGTAGTTGCTGATTTTCTTGGAGTTTAACCTACCATCTCACTAGTTTCTACTTACTTCATGTGTCTTTCCTCCCCCTAATTCTTTTCCTTTCTTTGAGAGTAAGCACTTTTTATTTCACATTTTATTTAATTTTTTAAATTATTAGTTTTATTTTTTTAAAAAATACTCATTTATTGAGAGCCACAGCCGAAGGGGCCCCAGTAAACTTCCAGCTGCCAGAAAACTTTCAGACTTCCAGCTTATGATTGGCTCACAGAGTCCCCAGCAACATCTAGCTGATTGGCTCCTCTGCAGTGATGCTCATTGGGGGACTTCTTTGGCTCCGCCCATGCGACCCAGCCAATCTGCCTCAAGAGCAGGAGGATTGTGGGAGGTAGAGAGGCTTGTGTTTGTGGGAGAAGCTTGTGGGAAGCTGGTGGTGGCAGTTGGGCTCTGAGGGTTTTTCCTGAGGAGCTATTTTGTTTGGCCTGTGTGGTTCTAAAATTAAAGTTCATTTCTTTTGATAAGTGGCTCCTGAATTGTGCCCAGCCAGACTGCGGCATTTGGTGGCTCTCACAGGAGCGACTGAGACTGAGGGTAAGTGATAAGGTAAACTGCTCGCCCCTGAGGGCAGGGCGGGAGGATGGGTAGCCATTTTAAGATTCCTCTTTTGTTTTGCTTCACTTTTGTTTTAAGTTGCCTGTCCCTGGAGATGAGTGAGATGGAAGAAAAACCGCTCACATCTGAGGAAAAACTATTTACATCTGAGGAACAGATAGGGAGAAAGGACAGATGCATATGTCAGGAGGATAGAAAGTCTATAATGATTTTGTGTTGTTCCATTTTTATTTCATTCTGTCTCAGTTTTGTTTGGTGTTATCTTGTTGGGTTGTATTATAGTAGAAATATGGGATCAGAAATTAGTAAAAAACAAACCGAAAGAGTGTTAAGTAAATTGTTAGAGGAAGGAGGCATCCCAGTAAAATCAAGAGCAGTCAGGACATACGTTGATATAATACAAAAATGTAGCCCATGGCTTTTTGAGGAGGAGTTGTTGAATATATCACAATGGAACCATCATGGTGAAGATTTAAAAAGAATAGAAAAGCACAGCCCAGGGACTCTGCCAGTTGGCACATTACCATTGTGGACATTTGTATCTGGTTTGCTTAGTCCAAAGCCTTCAGTTCAGACAAAGAGAGAGAAACAAAGCTTAGAGCAGAAAAAGCTATCAGGGGGAAAGTTACAAAAGGAGACTGCTACTAACAACTTTCTATCACCAGAGGGCGTAAGTGTCCAACCAACAGCGCCACCTCTACAGGAGACTGTTACTAACACCTTTCTATCACCAGAGGACGTAAATGTCCAACTAACAAGGCCACCTCCATATGCTGGGAGGCCCCCAACCCCCGCAGTTGATAGTTAGGATCCTGAGACAGGATCTCAAGTATTAACATGCCCTGTATTTGAGGTAGGAGGGCAGCGAATTCACCATGCTTTAAATTTCAAAATAGTGAAGCAGCTAAAAGAGGCTGTAACAACCTATGTTCCTCAAGCACCCTTCACTGTAAGCTTGGTCGAATCCATTAACAACTTGAACATGATGCCAGCAGATTGGGCTAATATGTGTAAAGCTGTGCTAAATGGAGGTCAATACCTGTTATGGAAGGTTGCCAATGAGGAATTTTGCAAGAAGACGGCTAGGCGAAATGCAGCAGCTGGTTATCCTCAGAGAAATCTAGATATGTTGTTAGGAAAGAGACCTTATGAGGATCAGCAGCAACAAATTGCATATGATCCTTGCATATACGCACAAATTGCTGTAGAGGCGGTTAGGGCATGGAAGACTTTACAAGGACATGGAGGTTTACAAGGTCAATTATCTAAGATAATACAAGGAGCTAATGAATCTTATGCTGAATTTGTAGATAGGCTTATTCAAACAGCTACCAGAGTTTTGGGGAATACAGAATAAGCAATGTCATTAATTAAAAAACTGGCTTATGACCAAGCGAATCATTGGTGCAGAGATATCATTAGACCATGGAAACAGGAAGATTTAAACACATATATTAAATTATGTAGAGACATTAATGAACAAGAGCAAGTCGTGGCAGCTGCAGTAAAACAGGCTTTCGATGCCAGAGACATTAATGAACAAGGGCAAATTGTGGCAGCTGCAGTACAACAGGATTTAGATGCCAGGCCAAGAACATGCTACAATTGTGAACAAACAGGACATTTTAAAAGGAATTGCCCCATAGGAGGAGGGTTTAACAAAACTAGGTATCAAAGGAGTAGAATACCGGGTATTTGCCCATGATGCCATAGAGAGAGACATTGGGCTAATGAATGCCGTTCTCAAACCACCATAGAGGGTACTCTATTATCAAAAAATGAACAAGGACCAGGTGTTTATCCACGATATTGTGGAGAAAGGCATCAGGCTCCATTGCCAAAAAATGGACAGGGGGGCCCAATGCTCCAGGGCCCAAAACCACAAATATATGGAGCACTGGAGGAACCCAGCAACCCCATCAGGGTAGTGCCCAGGACACATTGTCCATCAGATCCCTCATCAGACAAACCAGAGGGAGTGCAGGGTTGGACATCTGCACCTCCGCCAGATTAGTACTAACTCCAGAGATGGGAGTTCAAATCATTCCCACAGGGGTAAAAGGACCTCTTCCCAAAGGAACAGTAGGCTTATTATTGGGCCGCAGCTCTTCTACTCTAAAAGGACTTATGATAAGTCCTGGGGTAATTGATCCCGATTATGAAATAAAAATTATAGCCAGTTCTCCAAAGGATATATCAGTAATTTCACCAGGAGATAGAATAGCACAGTTACTAATAATACCAAGCCTACATGATAAATTTTCCAGTCGTGCTGTAGAAAGAGGTTCCAAGGTATTAGGCTCCACAGGTGTAGATTGGGCTATGCTTTCTTTAAATTTAGATTCTTGCCCCATGCTAAAACTAAATATTCAAGGACATGAATTTAATAGGCTACTGGATACAGATGCAGACCTTAGCATCATCTCTAGTCAAGAATGGCCAAAACATTGGCCATTACAACAAGCTAATCAAATGCTTCGAGGCCTAGGAGTGGTGACTAATCCCCATAGAAGTGCAATGGTATTAGATTGGAAGGATCCTGAAGGATGTGAAGGAACTATACAGCCATATGTATTGGATCATCTTCCTGTAAATTTATGGGGACGAGATTTCCTAGATCAATTAGGTTTGACATTAACAAATAACATCAATCAAAATGCACCCACTATTATGACTAGACAAGGTTTTAGGAAAGGAAAAAGATTAGAAAAACAAGAACAAGGTATAGCAGCACCAATACAAATAGATCAAGGAACAGACAGACATGGGTTGGATTTTCAGAAAGGGCCACTGAGACAATAAAAATTACATGGAAATCAGAAAGACCAGTATGGGTTCCTCAGTGGCCCCTGACTAAAGAAAAGATACAAGCAGCCCATGACCTGGTCAAACAACAATTAGTAGAAGGACATATACAACCTTCTGTATCTCCCCATAATACTCCCATTTTTGTCATCAAAAAGAAATCTGGTAAATGGAGATTATTTCAAGATTTAAGAGCCATTAATAATGAAATGGTTATTATGGGACCTGCTCAATTGGGGATTCCTCAATTGTCTGTTTCGCCAAAAACCTGGTATGTTTTAGTTATAGATATTAAAGATTGTTTTTTTTTTCAATTCCAATTCAACCTGAGGATAGTCCATGTTTTGCATTTACTATCCCTGCACTGAATCATGAAGGTCCTGATTAGAGATATGAATGGAAAGTACTCCCTCAAGGGATGGCTAACAGCCCAACTATGTGTCAAATTTATGTTAACAAAGTAATTCAGCCACTTAGAAATCAAAATCCTGAACTACAAATATTTCACTATACGGATGATGTATTATTAGCACACAAAACTAAAAACACATTGCTAGAATGTTATGCCACACTTACAAACTTATTAAAAAATTATAATCTAGAGATAGCAATAGATAAAGTACAATCAAATTTTCCCATTAATTATTTAGGAGTTCTATTATCCTCAACCATGGTCTGTCCACCAAAAATTCAAATACGAGTAGATCAACTCAAATCACTTAACAACTTTCAAAAGTTATTAGGAGACATAAATTGGATAAGGCCTTATCTAGGTATACCAATAGGAGAGTTAGGACCTTTATTTGATATCCTAAAAGGTCCACCAGATCCAAATTCACCCCGAATGTTAACGCCTGAAGCAAGAAAGGCATTAAAAATCATTGAAACATATATGGAAAATATGCATTTGGATAGAATTGATATAAGTTTGCCTTTATTATTTATTGTACTACCAACAAAAAATATTCCTACAGGAGTATTTTGGCAAGAAGGTCCATTATTATGGATAGATTTATCTTATTCTCCTAACACTATTCTTACTAGGTATCCTGAGGCTGTATGACAATTAATACTCAAAGGAATAAAAGCAGCAAAGGGAGTGTTTGGAATTTCTCCCAATAAAATTATTACTCCATATACTATGAATCAAATTGATGAGTTAGCTAATGAGTTAAATACTTGGGCAATAATCATGTGCAAATCTAATGTTTCATTTGATAACCACTTACCATCTAATCCTTTATTGTCTTTTTGGTCATCGCATCCTGTAATTTTTCCAAAAATGACAAGAAAAACACCTATTATGAGTGCTCCAAATGTATTCACTGATGGATCAAATAATGGTACAGCAGCAATAGTTACCCCTGATCAAACTTTTACATTTTTAGTACCCAAACAATCAGCTCAAAAGGTAGAGCTTACTGCAGTATTACAAGCTTTTGTGATGTTTAAAGATTCTGTATTTAATTTATTTTCTGATAGTCAGTATATAGTTAATGCTATAATATCCCTTGAAGATGCTGGTAGGATTTCCCCTTCCTCTACTGTTTTCTCTTTGCTTTCCACTGTACAAAGTCTAATCTGGGACAGAAAAGATCCATTCTTTATAGGACATATCAGGGCACATACAGGATTGCCTGGAGCCCTTAGTTTGGGCAATGATTTAGCAGATAAAACTACACATGACATACATATTTTCTCTACACTAGAAGAAGCTATAAATTTTCATAGAAGGTTCCATGTCAATGCTAATACTTTACAAAAGCATTTTAAAATAACTAAGGAACAAGCTAGACAAATAATAAAACAATGTCAAAATTGTGTGACCTTTTTACCACAAGTTAATCTTGGAGTCAATCCTAGAGGATTGATACCTAACCATATTTGGCAGATGGATGTCACACACTTGCCAGAATTTGGAAAATTAAAATATTTGCATGTTACAGTTGATAATTCTTCTGGATTTTTGATGGGCTCCCTTCATGCCGGAGAAAAAACTAAAGATGTTATAGTTAATTACTTACAAAATTTTGCCACTGTGAGCATTCCAAAACAGTTAAAAACAGATAATGCCTCTGGTTATACTTCTACCTCTTTTAAACAATTTTGCTCATCATTTGGCATTACTCATATAACAGGAATCCCATACAATCCACAGGGACAAGGCATAGTTGAAAGAGCTCATCAAACTATTAAAATGTACTTATTAAAGCAAAAAGACGGGATTGGGAAGGGGTATATATTCCCCAAAGATAAACTTAAAATAACGCTTTTTACTCTAAACTTTTTAAATTTGGATTCATCAGGACTTAGTGCTGTGGACTCATTGTTGCTATAGTGCTTACAATATTTATCTTTGACTTACCATATTATATCTCCAACTAATATTATACCATTTCATATGGAGTATAAGAATTTATTGGCATATACTTTAATTTCAATATTCTTTATGATTTTTGTCACATTTTATTCTCAATGTTATACATTTTCAAAATGTTATTTTTATTTCTGCTATACTCAATTACCTTTTTATATTAGCCCTTAATTTTTCTATTTCTTGATACACACACACACACACACACACACACACACACATGTTGTTTTGTTTTGTTTTGTTTTTGGTACCAGGGATTGAACCAAGGGGCAAACCAAGGGGCACTTAACCATTAAACCATACTCCTAGATGGTTATTTGTGTTTTATTTAGAGACAGGGTCTTATTGAGTTGCTTAGGGCCTTGCTAACTTGCTGAGGCTGGCTTCCAACTCAGGATCTTCCTGTCTCAGTCTCCAGAGCTGCTGGGATTACAGTCATGTGCCACCACACCTGTCTACTTCTTGTGATCTTTAATTCATTGTATTGATTCAGATATTCATTATGTATCATACTCTTTCTGTCAGAAGAATTTTCTTTAATAGTTCTTTTAGTTCAGGTCTATGATAATGATTTCTCTCATTTTTTGGTCTAAAATAGTATCATTGCACATTTAATTTTGAAAATCTTTTTCATTGGGTAAAGATTTCTGGATTTATATTTTATAGATATCACTGTCTTCTTCTAGCATGCATAGTTTCTAACAAAAAAGTCTTTGTTCTCTTCAGATATGCTTTCTGCCCAATTGTTTAATAATTTATGAGAATTTAAGCTTTATTCTTTTTATCTGCTTTAATGCTGGCTACCAAATCCCTTCAAGGTCTGCCAAATGTGAAAGAGTTCATGTTTTCTAACTCTTCTTCAGTGAGTTTGTCATCCTTTGGAATACAGTCCAGCTGATTATCTTATGAACTTTACTGTCTGATGTGCTCAGCAAAGAGTTCATATGTTGTAGGTTATCCAGCTTTCTGTCATTATCAGTGTGGGAAAGATGTTCTCTTTCTGCTTTTTACAATCTAACTATAAGCAAAACTCCAGGAGTTTATATTTGATGGCTTTTTAATCTATATAATTACAAGGCAAGAATATCTGCTACACATGAAGAGGTATGGAAAACATTAAGAAATGAAAAAGGCTGGACATAGCCATTTTGGGTAAAGGAAGGAAAAACTAGAGCAATGTGAAAATTGCTACGTTCGATGCTGCATATTATGAAGTTGCCATGACACTGCTCTTTATCATTATAAAATTATTTCCATTTAGCTCTATTTTACAGAGGACACGGGGAGAATGAGAGTAGTGAGGAGCACTGGATTAATCTAGGCATGATATTATGAAATATATATTTGGTTTTCAATCCTATTTCCTGTTATGCACACCCAAAATATTCAAAAGGATGTGTCTTTTGGGTTGCCAATGAGTTGACTGATGCCTATCCTCTCCTATTTAGGTTCAGAATGGAAGAAGGTCACTTGAAATACCAAAGCAGGATTAGAGGATTTGGGACTCTCAATCTCTCACTCCAACCTCTTCAGGAGGGTAAAAGTACTGCAGGTAAATTTATCACCAATGGCCAGTGATTTAACTAGTTATGCCATGTATTAATGCATCTCTGAAACACCAAAGGGACAGAGTTGGAGAGCTTGGGTACAGCTGAACACCTGGAGGTGTCATGCCAAGTGAGGTCATGGAAACTGTGTCTCTTTCCAGGTTAATTGTCCTGTGCATCTCTTCATCCATATCCTTTGTAACACCCTTTAAAACAAACTGGTAAATATAAGTACTGAGTTCTCTGAGCCACTCTAGCAAATTAATCAAATATGAGAAACAGGATTTAGGGATCCCAATTTATAGCATGTTGGTCAGAAGCAATGAGGAATACGATGCTATCTCTAGGCAGACAGTATCAGTGTTAATTTAATTAGAGAACTATTGTGGTGTTGGTATAGAGGGGGAAAAGGTGTTTTTCTAACACAGGAAGTACCTGTCCATAAGTGAATTTATTATAAATATGGGATTGCAGAACAAGAGAAATAAGAACAACATTTCAATAAATTGTTCTATGTAAATGGGATATACTTATTTAAAAAAACTAAACTTTATAATGAGAAGAAATGTTAAATCCAGAGTAATTGTAGGTTAAAACTTATAGATCAAAAAATCCTAAATGTAAATTTAGAAAAACAAATTCATTCATGACTCTAAAGTAAGTCAATTTTTCTTTTTCAAAATATGTTAACATGAAAAATTTATGACATGAGCTTCATTATACTATAAAACCTTTGAATATCAAAATCACAATATGTGTTGAAAACCCTGAGCAGAGGATGATGGTGTACAGGTTGATAACATGATCATTTAAACAAAATGCACTGCCATTTAACAAGCTAGTCAGCAGGAACTGAGAAAGGTCAGCCACAGATTTGGAGAAGGCATTTCAACATATATAACTCACAAGATTTTGTATTTAGAAATAAAATAACTATAATAGAAATATGTGAGTTGATTTAAGTATCACTGACAAAGGGCTTGTATTCATATAGAAAAGGAATACTAATAGAAATAAATAGATTTTTAAATAAATCCTTATCAGTGAGGCTATAAGCAAAAGGACAATAAGCATATGAAAACATGGTCAAACCCATTAGTAATTACAGGATGCAGAGGAAACCAGAGGAGTGCTTACTTCTACACACCCACCAGAATGATAAAATGAAAAAGTGTTGAAAATTAAATGTTGGTAAAAATAGGAAGCAAGGGTATTGGGTTTAAATTTCTAAAACTATTTTAGAAAACTAAAGCATGAAACATCATACTCAGTAATCCTGGAATTCCAAATATATGTCCAATGGAAACATGTATATATATGAGAAGAAGAGACAAGTACAACGTTGCTTTCAGTTAGAAGCATTATTTGAACTCGTTCAAACTGTAAATGAGGCAATGTTTCTTCATTAGAATAGATAAATAAATTGTAGTATATTTGTAGAATGTGATACTCCTCGGCATTAAAAACGAATAAACTTCTGCAACACTGAGTGAAAGAGATCTACCAAAAAAGAGAAGAAAATGAAAAGAAAAAAGAAGAAGAAAGAGGTGGAAAGAAAGAAGGAAGGGAATAAGAGGAAAATATACCCTATGTGATTCCACATATGCACAATTTTAAACAAAACAAACTCATGTTTCCTAGCTGTGACCTTTGGAGAGAGGTGATGAGACATAAAGGGAAATTTGAGGACTGCTGCTAATATTCTATTTATTGACTTGACGATGAATTGTTCAGTTGTTTTCATTATATAATAATTCATTCATCTGTACATTTATGATGTGTCAGCTTTTCTGGATGCTATTTATCAATAAAATTTGACTTAAAATATGATGCATTTCTAAATTGTATGCTAAGTTAAAATATATGAAAGTCAGGGTAAAATTTATGGAGATCTACGTGTCACTTGATCCCTCATTATCTACATCCTCTAGGCATAGTTGAGATGGTTTATGGCTTAATTTTTAATCAATAGTTTTAATTTTGTTCTTTGCTCTTGTGATCAAATGTGGAGTCAACTACCTTCTGCTCAATGTTCGGTTTATTAAGTCTAGAGATGCTCTTTTCTCAGCATACCTGCTGATATACAACTCTATTTCATTTTAATAAAATATCAACATTTTACTAATATTTACATAGTCTTTAAGTATAATATAGTATTATAATATTTATGTAACATAATCTAATGGCAAAAGTCTGTTTTGTAGTTGGCAATTATACCAACATGCAATACTACAAAATATTCATGTCTTAGCTGTTACATAGTATTTAGTATATAAAAATCCTTCCAATGATATAAATGTAGAACTTACTATAATGTGAGTTATTCAAGGGCAGAATACACTAAAATTAAGGACCTTTAGTGTATTGTAAATCCTCTTATAATAAATTTTACTGGAATATCTAAATGAACTAGAATATTTATCTGACCCAATGCCTGATATACTTTTTGTATTTTGTCTAAATAAGTCTTTTTAAGCATTAGAGTTTTCTGTGTCTGTGATGAATAAGTGTTATTCTATAAAGAAAATTGAGCTGTTCCTAAATTTTCCCCAATTCTCTAGTTACTGAACATTAACACTTTGTTCTGAATTGAGATGACCTTGACTATTTAAAAAAATAACACATATGATCATTTTTTCATTTTAATCTTCAAGTAGGAGAAATAAGTTTATAATTTTTTAACATTACCTGATCCATGTAATTATTGTGTTTGATAAAATGTAATAAAAATTATACAAAGTAAGGTCCTGCTTAATGGAGTAACATCCTGGGTTGCTTGTAGCCTCTCTGGGTTTAGCAAATGTTAAAAGTGACTGTCTCTCTTGAGTTCCTTGTGCTCTTCAGTCTGTTAATATTATTTTCACTAATAAGATTTTTACTATAGTGACTATGTTCCTCTAATTCATCTCTTCTTTCAATTTTACATCTTAAAAGTTAAACTCTCCCACTTCTCTTTCTCTTGCTCAAAACACACATACACACACATGCCCCCGCCCCCCACACACATTTATTTCAAGTAAATATTTTCTACTTTGTGATTCTATTTTGATTTTTCTGTCTCAATTTTTTGTTGGGGTCTGTAATGAGATTGGCCAATAAACTTTTTTCCCTATATCTGAACATATTATTTCATGAATAATTTTTACATATCCTCTTCCCACCCTTGTTTTGCAACATTGTCTTTACATAAAAATAGATATATCTTCCTGCTTCCAGGATTTGGGATTTCATTCCATTGATATTTTAAATTTGGTGTTAAATATATCAATTTCAATTATTTTTTTTTCTTTGAATTGTATCTTAATGTTTTCTTACTTGTTGTTGGATTCAAAATCTTCTGACTGAGTTCTTCCACATTAATAATAAACTTTAGAATTATCTGATCTGAGTCTTATAGGATGGCAAAGATAGAAAGAAGATGGTAGAGTGAATGCCAGGCACAGGCAGCCATGTGTGCGGGCACCGATGTGAGAAAGCAGGGAGCTTTCCTGAACTGCAAATGGTACATTGTGCTTGAACTAGATTGCTTAGCAAGGTGAGGATCCAAGGTGGTGCTGGATAGATGGTCAGGAGCCTGTCATAGTAAAATCTGTAGAGATGTTATGCTGATGTTAATGAGTAGTTTTGAGTGAGAGACATGAATAGATTTGCATTTCTGTAAAGCTTACCTTGATTATAGCAGAAAATGAATAAACAGAAGTAAGACAGAATATTGCTGTAATCAACACAAGAAACGATTAAGACCCGAACTATGTCAGTGTGGTTGAAAAGGAGGGTATACAAGTTTTAAGAAAGTACTAGAAGGAAGAAATCCAAAAGGTGAAATGGAATTACATTATCAATGATTGCAGGGAGGGGTGGGAAGGGCCAAGATCAGAGGAATGAGCACTCACTTTCAAGTTCCTGTAGAGATAGTGAAGAAAGGTACAGCTAAAAACCTGAGTGAGGTCCTATCCATAGAAATACATACTGAAAAGAAACTTTTTTTAAAAAAAATTTTAGTTGTAAATGGACATAATAACTTTATGTTGTTTATTTAGTTTAGTTTTTTTTTTTTTTAATGTGGTTCTGGGGACTGAACCCAGTGCCTCACGCATGCTAGGCAAGCCCTCTCTTACTGAGCAACCCCAGCCCCTGAAGAGGAATTTTGAATTCCAGTCATCCAATGGGTTGAAACACATAGAATATTGTTAATTCATATTAGAAACTCAGGAGAACTGTATAGACTAATGATCTACATTTAGGATTACCTGTGTAAACGGAGAAAATGGATGATATTGATTTTATCTTGAGAAAGCAGCAAAAGTTGACTAGAAAACAGGAAGATATCACAGAATCAACAACACAACTGCAACACTGAAAGAGCGATGGTAAAAGAATCATAAATAAAGAGAATGAAGAAAGGGAGCCACCAGAAAACAGCAACAATAAGAGCACCCTGGAAGACTGGGCCATTTCAGGAAGGTGTAACAGACACTAACACTTTCGAATGTTCCAGTCAGAAGACATTAGTAAAAATATATACCCACCAGCTTCTTCATCTGGAACTTCTTCAGTTTTGTGAGAAGAACTTCAGAGAATTGGGTAAAAAGGAGGAACTCATGGTGTTCTGGAAAGAATCAATAGGAATTACAATCACGCCTCCATTCACTCTATAGACATACATATTTTGAGTACAGCCCTGGGCATGTGCCTACAGCAGTGA
Source organism: Ictidomys tridecemlineatus (assembly GCF_052094955.1). NCBI lineage: Eukaryota > Metazoa > Chordata > Mammalia > Rodentia > Sciuridae > Ictidomys > Ictidomys tridecemlineatus. Next base: position 37,544,419 of record NC_135490.1, read on the forward strand.
GCTGGACTGCACTGAAGGGAAGAGGCAAGATTTTTAAATATGAAAGATTTGATGAGATTGTTAATATGACAGACTTGAATATGTTCCATGTTCTAGAGAAGGAGGAGTCTGACACAAGAGAAGCAAAGATACAGCCAAGAGAGTCTGACTGATGCAGGAAAGTGTTAAGGTGAAAGAAAGATTTGAATTGGGGTAGAAGCATATAGCTCTTCCACCAAACTGGACGACAGCAAAAATAAGGGAAATCAATCTACTTAATGTTATAATGAGCTCTCGAGTATTTCAAGTCTTTGTTTATTGACATCTATTTTTTTCCATAACATAGGTGACTGTGTCAAGAAAAGAAAAGAGAAAAATCAAAGTGATTAGAGACACACAATGATTGCCAAGTATGATTAAGGCCTAGCTGAAAAGGGAGGCAGTGTGTTTGTAACAATAGAGGGAGAACCTTATCATTTGGTATTATTATTCATTTCCACCCATTTCTATTTTTATCCTGGGCTTTAAAATGTTTTCCTAGCATAAAATGTGTTTGGTCCGCATGCCCAAAAACACTCCCTATAGGTCCTACTACCAAATTCAGTTAACTGATTTTCTTTCCTAAAACATGCTTTACTGTAAAGATTGCTTTAATGAGACAATGCCAATAATTATGATTACATCAATGTTTCATTTCTGCTACAGGAAAAACATTATTTATAGAGCAGGAAAGACTGAGTCCCATCTTTAGATATCATATCAAATTTCTTAATGGAAAACATTTTCATAAATAATCTCATTATCTACAATCAATAGGTAATAAATTACTGTGAAGGTCTGAATTTTATATTTCATAAGGTCCTTTAAGTTTAAACATAAATGTTTCATTGCAAGTGAGAGAAATAAAATGACATAGTGGAAGAATAACTAATATAGCCAGAAATTTTCGCATGATACCTATAGTTTAAGGGTCTTAGTTCCAACAAACAAACAAAATCCTAGGCAAGGTTCTCATTTTAGGGAGAAAAATATCTTCCACATTTATTCTTCTACAGGAGATTTTTTGCTCACAAATCATAGTGCTTTGTAATGTTTAGTGAAACGATGGCTTTAAATTGAACAATATTTTATTCTGATTATATTTTATATTTCTGATATATTTTATACATAAGTTCTTTGGGTTTTTTATATTTATCTTTAAGTTGTCATTGGACACAATATTTTTATTTTATTTATTTATTTTTATGTGGTGCTGAGGATCTAACCCAGGGCCTTGCACATGTTAGGCGAGTGCTTTACTGCTGAGCCACAATCCCAGTCCTATACATAAGATCTTGAAAGAATAAGTGTATATATGAAAACTTCTTGCCTAATTACTTTTACATGCATACTTCTTTTGTTAATACTATCTGAATTCGGTCAGTGTAAAAATTATTATTGATTAGGTACATAGCTATGCCTCATTCAAACTGAGGAATATTTTTTCCCAAGTCTCTCCTCTGCTGAACTACCATTAGCATGAAGAATTAGAGAACTTCCTCACTTCCAGATCATTTGGTATATTGCATTGGCAGGAACTTAAGCAGGACCAGTGCCCTCCTCCTTTTAAGAAGGAAATGATCCATGATGAAGAGATAATGCCTGGGTAGTGCTTCATTTCTGAAAAAAAAATATCAATACAATAGGCCCCTGGGTTTTTAGATATCATGTTCCAAACTATGCTATATAAATTAAAGTTTGAATTGCATGGTTTGCTCTATGTGTTTTCCTATTGTCTTCAATCATTCTCTTAAAGCTTTGGCAGCACGTGAAAGAAGTGTCACCCAGATACAGTAAGATCACCCAGGGAGCCAGATTGAACATGCACCTTCCATATGTTCAAATTCAGAGTTAATTACTAATGTAATGAATAAGAAGAGTGGCCTCCGGTAGCCTTGAGAAATCAGATCAACTCCCTCAGAATCCAGGGACAAATAGATGAAAAGGAAGCTCAGTCCTAGGTCAGAGGTGGAGGTGAGTCATAAAAAATATTTATTTTACAGCATTTGTTTCAATGGTCTCCCTGCTGACAGCATGAGTAAGTCTATCTTTGCTCTTTCACCTGAGGACCACATGAACACAGTTATCTTCCCCAAACATTTAGCATTAAATATTACACAAATGAAGTGATAGTCATACTCACTAGTTTCTGTACACACAGTGATTTGCAGGGGTTGGATAGTGATGGTTAGTCTGTGTGCTTAAGTTCTTCAGACAGCTTCCTGTGATAATTTTTGTCATTAAGAAATCCTACTCAGGTTTTTAGTATACCAACCTTGAAAACCAAAGTTATTCCTTCTTCCTAGAAATTGGATGTTTGTGGCTACTTTCTAGCATTTTGATTAGGAGTAAAAACAGATTCTACAATTTTCAGAAATTACTCACTGGGTATGACGGGAGTCTATACACTCTAAAGACTATATAAAGGCAGCTCCTTCATTTAGCATTGAGTCCTCTGCCTAGAGGAAAAAGATGGTCACAGAACTAATTTCCCTGCTCTTGTATTTGCAATTTGACAGTGACCTCAGTAGAAAACCTCTTGACTATTTACAAGAATTTCTTAATATCTTCATTCAAACTTTATCATTTAACTATAAAAATTCAAAGCTGTCGTGGGAAATATTAACAAAATATTTCCTTTTTATTTTATCACTTTTGTATTTCCAAGTTAAAAAAAAAAAAAAACATGTTAACCGATGAACTTGACCCAAAGGTCAGAGAAAATAGCATTTATTTGGGAAACAAAGAATTGTAATTCAGAGACACTGAATCTAAATAGTCCTGAATAGTATCCTGTTAGACAAGCACAGGGGATTTCAACAAAAAGCAGTTTTTGGAGGCAGTTCATTAGCTGGGCAGAAAATCTAGAGGGCAAGCTTATTGTGATTGGTTAGTTAATTAGGCTACTCCCAGCTGAGAGATGCTGGAGGCTGGTGTATACTGACTTGTTTCTCCAAGGCTGTGGCTTGACCTTCTCCAGGGGTGTAGGCAATCCTCTAACTATCTCCTGACTCTACTTTAGAAGGCCTCACCCTGATTTCATTTTCTTTCACAATGACATAATATCTCCTTTAAAATGTAGTTCCACAACTTCTACAAATATAGGAATAAATCTCAAATATTGATTTGAACATAATTTATTCCCTATTGAAACAGATTATTTTTTTAAAAAAATATTCCTTCCCTCCCTCCTGTCCTTCCTCTTTCCTTTCTTTCTTCCTTCCTTCTCCTCTCTCTTATTTTTTCTTTTGTCCTCTCTCCTTCCTGTCTTTGAGTCTTTCTATACGTGCAGATAGTTACTGAAAACATCTAGGAAATTGTCAGGCAGAATAAATTTCTTCCAAATCCATATAACCCTGGAAAACTCCAGTTGAGACCTAGTCTTAATTTAGCAGGATATGATCAATCTCTCTGCTTGGAAATGCTTGAAATTAATGCATAAGCTAGTTATATAAATAACAAAACCATTTAAAATTGAAGCAGGAAATAGCCATAAACTTTGCTTTTTCTGGTGTGATTTAGGGTTCAGTTATCAAGTACATGTCTGTGCTTTCTTCCTTCCAGTATATCCTCACACACCAATGCTGATTCAAACTCAAAGTAATGCTAAGAAGTAAACTAAGAGGAAGGACATGGTGATATTGAAATTTATAATAAGATATATATTTTGGTTTTCTCCCCAGTTCCTGGCACAGAGCTCCTAAATCCCTTGTAGTTTTCTAAATGGTAGGAGTATAATGTGCACCTTTTGTTCTCATATTCGTCCTTTGGTTCAGAGTGCACAGCTCGAATTCCTTGGAATTTTCTTAGTAATAGGAATATCTTTTTCCCAATGAGCTGACTCTTGAGGGCTTCCAAATGGGGGCTGGTTATCAGAGACACCACGCTGTGATTTAGAAGTGTGGAACATTCAGCCCCTCCACCCCCTCCATCTTCTAGGAAGTGGAGAAAGGCTCAAGTTTGAGTTAATGATCCATTGTAATTCCATGATGAAGCCTCCATGAAAATCCTCGAGCTATGGAAGCCAGAGCTTCTAGATTGGCAAACACATCTGTTGGGAGGACGGTAAACCCAATTCCACAGGCACAGAGACGTCTTAACCTGATCCTTCCAGACCTCATCCTCTGTATCTTCATCTTACTCTTCATTGGGATTCTCTATAATATCTACTGTAATGAAATAGTAAATGTATGTGAACTGTTTCCCTGAGTATAGCAAGTTCATAGAATCCAGAGAGAGGTGTGGGAATCCCAGATTTATAACTAGTTATACAGCCAGTCGTAAGGCCCTGACTGATAAATGGCATCTGACGTAGGAGGGAAAATATTTTGGGTTTTCATGTAGAAACCAGATTTGCTTTTTTCTTATGGTGGTTATTTTGATCTTCTTTGTCGTTTGCATATAGAAATGTTTTATCAGAAAGTGTATTTTTGTAACAGTTGCTCTTGAACTGCTGGGACTCAAAAGTGTATGCTCAGTTCATCTGTTGATCAATGGATATACCATTTTTTTTAATACATAGCTCATGGGAGAAGAAATTGGTTTGTATGTAGGATTCCCAGCCTTCCCCCAGTTCAACACTTCATCTCTCAGTATTACTTTTAGTGAGTTTATGACTTATCTGTAGACCAGTCAGCATATATGAAGTATTCAATAAGGGAAACACTTTGAAGAACAACAACAACAACAACAACAAAACAGGTGAGGGGGATCCATTATGCCTTAGATTTGAGTCACTACTTTTTAGTAACTGAAATGAAGGAACATGGGGAAAATAAACATCAATAACAGTTGAAGGATGAATGAATCAGGTAAAAATATAGCTTAGATGATGAAGATCATAGGATATAAAAAGAAGAGTAGAGCTCCTTTTGGATTCTGTTTGTTATAGGGAAATTAAGAATTGACTGTTGTGAAGAAAGCTTAAGGTATTTCATAGGGAAAGAAAAATGTTTCTGGTTGTAGGGTGTGTAGAGTGTGGACAAATTAAAGGTACTGTATTTGAGACCTGCTAACACAGATTAGCTGAAGTGAATGGGCTTAATAGGTCACAAATGGGAGACACATTTATTGAGTGGGTAAGCTCACATCATAAACGTCCATGAGTGGGTTGCCAAGGAATTTGGTGTAAATGAGAAATCACTGAAGTCTTACTGAGTGAATGGCAGGCTGGAGTCACCACCATGTTTACAGAGAGGCCTGGTAGCATATTAGAGTTTGCAGATCAGGCTGTTGTACCATGTTTGTTATATAGCATTCTTGACACTATAAAGCTTTGAAATAAGTTAAAAGTTCGCCTTAGACACCACTTGATAGCATGAGATCTGCCATCTCATTTAGCATGGTATCGGGCTTCTCCAGAGCATATGTCTCTCTTGACAGAAATCAGAATATGAAGGTTTCCTCAAAGTAACTCCACATGATCACAGCTCACCCATCTCTGCATGAGTCAGCCACACCTGGTACACTTGGCAAGATGTTCAAGAGGACAGTTTGTTCATCCCAAGAGGCAGGCTTCCTTCCTTCCTTCCTTCCTTCCTTCCTTCCTTCTTTCCTTCCTTCCTTCCTTCCTTCCTTCCTTCCTTCCTTCCTTCCTTCCTTCCTTCCTTCCTTCCTTCCTTCCTTCTTTCCTTCCTTCCTTCCTTCCTTCCTTCCTTCCTTCCTTCCTTCCTTCCTTCCTTCCTTCCTTCCTTCCTTACCCTCTCCTTTTCTCTTTTCTTTCTTTCTTTCTGGTACTGGGGCTACATGATGAGCTACACTGAGTTATATGCCCAACTTCTTATTTTATTTCACTAAGTTGCCCAGGTTGATTTTGAGGTTGTGATTCTCCTGCCTTTACCTCTAGAGTGGCTGATTATAGACAGGAGCCATTGCACCTGGCTTATTGTTTTCCATTTAACCTTAACTGTTGAAGCATATGATGATGCCCTTGTTTTGTTTGAAGTTTTCATAATATTAGTGACTCCTTTATGGAGTAAGACCCAAAGTTCACCTTCCCAGATGTCATTAAAGGACATTTGTTCTCTACTATGTATTATGACAGAAGCTAGTCTCTTTATGTGTTTCTCAAATTCATTCCACTTGGCTTTATAAATAATGACCCGTTTTATGTATTTGTAATGGATTTTTTTTAAAAAAGCTATTATTTTTCCAACCAAGTGGTCTGCAACTTTAGGAAGATTTTTGCCTTAAGAGTTCATGGCCCCATAGGATGGTGTTATATAGTATAGTAGACACTATTAATTGCTTTCCAAATTTTGGATCCGCTTCCTTTTAGGAACATTTATTTTCGAGTCAGCACTGAAGATATGTAGTCATGTAATCAATTGAGAGCAAACCAAAATAATGTGCCAAAATAATGTGATAGAGGGTGAGAAGGGCTATTTGAGCCTAGTCCTTAAAGTGTCCCTGTAGGATTATCATGTTCTTTACCCTCTATGGCAAGGTGAAATGAAGGTTGACTTCAGAAATCACATATGACAGATAATGGAATATCTGTTAACCCAGATCCCAGAGACTGCACAGAGACGTTGCTCTCCTTGGACTTTCCCAGCTACCATTACACAAGTAAAACGATTTCTTTATGTTTGGACCTTTTAAATATTTGAAAACTATTTGTTATAGAGTAATTGGTTTACCACAGCTAATAAGTATAGTCGACATTTGGTTTATTCTATTGTGGATAATACAAATATGGTTTGTAAAAGAATTTCAAGCCCAGTGCAGTGCAGTTCACCTATAATACCAGCAACTTAGGAGGCTCACTGAGGCAGGAGGATAACAAGTTCCAGGTCAGCCTCAGCAACTTAGCTAGATTCTGTCTCAAAATAAAAATAAAAAAGACTGGGGATATGGTTCAATGGAAAAGTTCTCCTAGGTACAATCCCCAGTACCAAAGAAACAAAATAAAATAAAGTAAATTCACAGAAAGATAGATTTAATCATAAACTTTATAGTTAACGAAGCTTAAAAATACAAAAATTGAAGGGTAGTTGGGCTTACATAATTATTTAAACATTTGACATGCATGCAACATAGTTGGGTACATTTAGATGATTAATGACTACCAATAATTCTTAATTAAAGTCTGTTTGGTTGAAAATAATATTTAAAATATTTATAAGTATGATTACCGATCTCATTTTAATTTTTATTATCCTTATATTTTCTGAGAACTAAGAAAATTAAGGGGAGAAGGGTAGGGGAAATAAAGGTTGAATAACAGATACCAAAATACTGTTAGAAAGGAGGAGTAATACACTATAACATAGTAGGATGATTGAAGTTTATTCAGCTTATTATATATTTTATGATAAAGTAGAATTTTGAAGTCTCCAGACACCAAGAAATGATAAATGTGTAACAAGATAAAATATTAATGAAACTTTTTGACTACACGTTATAAAAATGTACTGAATAATATCTTTTCACATAAATATGTAGTTATTGTGTGTCAATTAAGAAATAAAACTGAAATTCTAAAAGTAAAGGAATTCTTTCATCATAATTTTAAAATATTTTGAAGAATTTTTTTTATAATTGCTTTAAAAATGTAACTTCATTGTGTGAACTATAGTTCTCACCTTCTCAGAAAGTAAATTATTCTGAGTAATTAACCAGAATTGCTTCAGATATATATACCAGAACATGATTTGTATATTCCATAGTTAATTAGTCAGTACCCTTTTGAAATCTGTTAAAAAGGAAAAATTTAAATCCAAGATGTTGAAGGAATAATTAGACTTCCAGTAGATTTCAAAGCTACCTCTACCTCTTTAAATATTAAAGTGAGAATGTCAATAGTGTTATGTCATGATATCAAGTTCTCATTCATAACTTCAGCTAATAAAATTTTATTAAGAACTTGTCTTTTAAACTGTTTTCCTCAAACTTCTTTAATGGTTTTGAAAATGTACACAGTTTTTCTTGCATTTTTTTCCCCATATACAAATGATGAACATGTGGAGGAATAGAATTTAGTTCAGAGAGATATTGGGTTTTCATAGAATCTTTGACAGCTGGATCGAAAAATATCTTTCCTAAGGAATTTTAAAGCTAGCCTTACTTAAGGTGGCTTTTTATTTTTATTTATTTTTGGTGTGTGTGTTTGTGTGTGTGTGTGTGTGTGTGTGTGTGTGTGTGTGGTCCTGGCGATTGAACCCAGGGCCTTGTGCATGCAAAGTAAACACTCTACCAATTGTGCTATATCCCTAGCCCCTGAAGGTGGCTTTTTGTGGTGGTTGTCTTCTTTGCTAGTGTTTTTTTGTTGTTGTTTGGTTCATAAGTAGGGGTCCGGGATGATGAATGCAGTGGCCTATAATATTTTGGGATCTCTACTTTGAGACGTAGATCAGACAGAGTTGTAAAATTTCATTTTGGAATAGTAGCTGATCAAATTTTTAACATCAACTAGGAATGCAAGAATATCAACACATTTCATTTTAAGATTTTAATGATAAGCTTTTTCCAAAAATAGGTGTATGTGTACGTATGCATATATGTGTGTATTTATTTGGGTTGGCCTTTATCTCAAGAATTTTACTGTATTTTTCCCCAGCACTTATTCCCTATTGTGTGAGGGATATTTCCTATTCACTTCTTGGGGAATTATTTCTCCTTTTTTTGGTATTGTATCTTCCTTGAACTAATATTGATTATACAATTGATCAAGTTAAACTTCACTAATGATTGTAACCTGATTTCCACAAATTGCTGAAGACACATCTGTAATACATTGTTTCATATACATAGCCAAACTCTTAACAGTGAAGTCATCTTAAATCTATCTTGCAATATTTTTATTCATGTTGCTTGCCATTCATTTTAGTGGATTCTTATATACACAATATCAGACCTAAACCACTTGTCAATTTTTCATTCTAAAGCAGGGAAAGAAAATGTGAATGCAACTAAGCAATGAATCATGTAGTCATCACTGTGATTCTGGCATTCATCTTTAACAATAGAAATGTAATTGTTTCTTCTCTGTCCAGTGTTACTGATAAAAAAAAAAAAGTATGAATTTCCCATTTCGTTTTTCTTTTTGTCCAATGCAAAACACTGTTTAATATTACAACTGAAAGAAAAAATATATGCAAAAACATTGGAACTCTCAGTTGAAGTTTGTGCTAGGTGAGAGATTTCAGATGGTTAAAATAAAACGATCATGGAAGAATGCAAAATGTTGCAATCAAAGCAAAGCATTATTTTGCTCACTGTAATTTCCAATAATTCACAACACGATGCATACTGTAAGGAAGGTAACTGGTCATGTTTTTTGTTTAGAGAAGCTTTTAAATTTAATACATATATTGTATGCCCTTTACTAGGTAATAGATTTGAAGTGCTTCAGTGTGCATTAGATATTTTAATTTTTTGAGCCCTTGGGATGAGTAACACTTTTATATAGTGCTATTAATACTTAAATTGTAGGTAAATAGTAAGATCACTGTCATGTTAAATGTGAGGATTCTAGGCTACTATGTTATTAACATCTCCAAGGTAACACAATCCTTTAGATTATATGCAATTCAAAAGCACAGTCTGAGCTGTCTTCCAGATTTTAATCCATGTGTTGTGCTGACTCATTAACATTCAATTGTAATTCTTTTTTAATTTTAACAAATATATAAATAATCACTATGCTATTTATTCTGGTTTCTCTACTTTCTTTCCAACTGGCAGCTTGGCTTCCTCTTTTTTTAAAAAAAAAAAAAAAACAAGAAAAATCAAAATCTTGGCCTTCCATCCTTTCTCACAATAAAAAACTTTATTTCTTTCCTTTGAGGTTTTTGATTTTTTTAAAATAACTGTGTGTTTTAAACTGTGAAGTGAACAATACACTCTAGTCATCATCTTAACCATCTCTCCGTGTTCAGTGAGCAGTATTAGGTTCATTCTGTTTTGTTTTGGTTTTATAAACCTTTGATATACCTTTTGCCTCATCTAATGCATGAATATTTTGAAATAGAAAATTTTCTCATTGGTTCTCTGTCCCCAAATTTGAGTTGCAAAATAAGTGCATAACCTGGGACTATTGGAAATTGAGTTGTTAAAAAAAATTCCTGTTTTTTAAATAAAAAATATTTGTGTTTAACACATTAAAAATTTTTTAAAATAAGTATTGTACAAATTTATAGAATACCATGTGGTATTTCAATACATGTATACATTGTATGATATTTAAGTCAGGTTAAAGATATATTCTCAAACTTTTATTTTTTCTTTATGGTGCATATACAATATTTTCTTTTAACTTTTTAAATTATGTGTTTGGGGCTGGGAGTAGAGAGCTTGTCTAGCATGCTCAAGTTCCCCTGATCCCCAGAACCTCAAAAAAAGAACTATACAGTACTTTATAGTTACATATAGTCATTACAGTAACCCTATTTTGTAATAACCATGCCACGATTTCACTTACATTATTTTGTAATGATTTTAAAAGTTAAATTCATGATTTAATTAAGATTTGAATAAAAGTGGTGAAATTTGTGCCACTTTAGAATAATTCACTAATAATGACTTCACTACAAATTTTTGTTTTCAGTTAAACAATAACAAGGTGGTCCATATGTCACAAGTAAACTTGTTAGTAGTGGAAATAAACAGGAATTAGGAGGGGCTTAAATTCTATTTCTAGAAATTCTTCAATTAAATGAATTGGAATAAATACTTAAACTTCTGTTTCTTTGCCTATAAAAGAATAAGATGACAGATTTTTTTTTTGGCTCTCTACTGAGGGGATAGATTGAGGATAGATTCTCCCCAGTCCCAACACACCTCTATTAGCAGAGCTGATGTAAAGCTAAGGACTTCCCTTTCATCCTGCCCCTTGTAATTATCAGAAGAGCAAACTCCCCCATAGGGGAAGGGAGAATGTCCTACTTAAGAAGTCCTACAGATTACTTGTATCTCACACCCCTAATGTAAAATGCAGAAGGACTCTTTGGTGCATACACAATACGCATTATGGGCAAGACACAGGAATATGTCAATCACCCCTTCTTTAGCACAAACCACTCCTAGCAAAATGCCTGCCAAAGGTGAACAGAGAACTTAGAAGTACATATAAGCCAAGATCCCCTCGGAGACCTCTGGCAGATGTATTTGTCCTCTCCCTGCTGTGAGGGTGCCACATATCTTCCTCCAACAAACTCTTAACTGCTTCTCTTTGTCTTGGTGAATTTGTCTCACCACCTGTGCACTGGCCATTACCCAAGTCCTATAATATCTACTTCTAAATATTTTACCCTCACCTTGAGTCATTCCTATGCTCAAAACACAAATAAACTAAGGTGTATAGGGTCTCTGACAAACACTAAAACTTGTGAGAGTTGACATCAGTGATTCCATTTTGTTACCCTGGCTCCATCTTGTGCTGGCGTAATCACTCTATGAACTTGTAAACAGGTAAAAAAGAAAGTGATTTGTTGAGAAAGAATAACCTATGGATTAAACTGAACTAAGTAAAATAAAACTTTCCTAGAACAATAACATGGTCTGAACTGGTCAGTGCTGGATCAATGAGCTATAGAAGGAAATTTATCCTCTAATCATAATTCTTGACAAACAACCCATGTAAAATAACTATTTTTTGCCATCTTTACACTTAAAAGACCACTCTAAACTCCTCCCTAATGGGGCCCATTCTGGTTTTTACTAGAACCTGTGCTCCCCATGTTGAAATTCTAACACCCCCCATAAACATCATTTTGCTTAACAGATTGAGCCTGTTTGTATGACACACTCACTTAACATCTGTTTTCTTGGAGACAAATTTTGATTTAGCAAAACAAATTTCTAAATTAAAAAGTATTTGTGAAATATAAAATTGAGTTTAGAAAATAAAAACAGGAAAAATTCAGAAAACAAGGAGTCATGGTGACACACCTCAATGTAAAACGACACATCTTTCAAACTGAAAGAAAAACATTTTCAAATCCAGCCCTACTACTCTTCACCCCCACTTTTTGTTCACAGTCCTTTCCCAGGTGCATCCCCTCTTCAAAGACCACATGTGTATGCTTTGGATACAGGCACCAGGTCCTAATTTGCTTTGTAATTCTAGATTTTATTTTCAAAATGGGAATTTCCAAGGGAGCAACTTGTGTGCAGTATACTTTTGGAAAGTTCAGAGGTTAAGTACAGTATCCAGGCATTTTAAAGCCAAGGGACCTCTGAGTTGTCTCAGAGTATCTATTCATCAAGAGCCTATCATTTGACCCTAGGGCTTTAATGAAACATATTGCATATAAAAAGAAATTTATTTTTCTAGCTTTGTGTTCTTAGGACCTATTCGAAAATCCATACAGTATTTTCAAGAAACACAATCTTTTTTTCTCTTTTGCCATCCAGCTTCAGATTTTCATTTGTGTGATTCCTTGCAGTCCGGAGATAATAACTTCAGAATTGAAAACTCACAAAATGCTTCTGAAATCCCAGCTTCTTTAGTCCAGTTGATACTGAGTTCATAAGAGCAAGCCAGACTTGCAAGTGTTCTGTGCATGTCAGCAATATTTCTAGTCCCCTTGGTTAACCCAGTTAGATCAAATCTGAAAGAATGTCAAGTTGTCCCGGAAGCAAACAAATAGGTAGAGCTGATCCCACATTTCCTGCGAATTGAAGGGCTTTGCTACTTGTGAATCTCCAGCAAATAATTTGTGAGTATGTAGTGACCTGATTTGTGTTTTCAAGTTCATTTATATCCCTAAATGTACTCTTTAAAGGCACATGCAGTCGTGTAATATTTTAGCACTGTAGAATGAAAGTTTCATTAATCAAAGCATGAATTTAAGCTCCTCAAATCCAACTTTTCTTTGTGCTGTTTCTGCTCTTATGAATGACTGCATTTTATCTCCTTTTTTTTTTTTTGAGGAGCTCCTTTGTCCCTCAAAATAGCACTTATAAAATGAAACAGTTTTAAAATGCATTCTAATTACTCATGTGCCAATAATCATGCAATTTTTCTGAATTATTTCTCAACATATTTCATCATTAAACCATCTGCTTTGTCATTAGCTTCTACTTGGTCAATTGTCACATAACTAATGATGAGACTGTAGCATTGCTTTATAGAAAGTGTGTGTCCCTTGAAATCACTAACATGGTGATCCAACATTTACGGTATGATAATATCAAATACTGTAAACACCCCCCCAAAAAATAGCCTTCATTTTTAATATAACAAAATCTGTATTGCTTTAGTCCAAACCAGGATCTCCTCAGAGATAATCCTATAAGTGGAGACTGATTTTAACCATATCCATCCATGAGCTAAGGATACCAACCTGATTAGAAATTGTCTGAATAGAAAAATCCCCAAGTTTACTCAATATTCATCTTTCAGGGTTAATGGTGAGGAAACGTGACTTAACTTGACTCTAAAAAGACTTTTCTGAAACCACACCTAGCTTCCTGTGGTGTCTATAAAAAGAGAGTCTAATAAGGTAGCCCTGGGATAATTTAGTAGTTAATGGAACTAAAGAGTTTCAATCAATTATAGAGCTACATCAGGAAGAGTGACCTGGTAAGGCATTTCAAAACAAATGGCATTCAAATAGCTGCAGCAATTTAACAAACCACGTATTTTTAAAACTATTATAAGAAAAGTAGATCATTTCTGTGATTGACCCCAGGGCCTAATGAACTATGTGGATATTAAGGCCTGCCTCAGGTGGGGTATTGCTATCAATTATTCATTGCTGCTGATTTGGCCCATGGATCTCCAGAAGTCACTTTAAACACATCTTGAGTGATAGTGCCTTCTGTCATTCATCATTACCACTACATACGACTGAATTCTTACCAAGTCCATGAGCAGTACTGTGCATGGCTTGCCATTAGTTGCTTCTACCTAGTCATTTCCAAAATGAAACAAAACCTCATTGATTGACAATGATTCCAAGAAGGGACAAACATTTGAGTTTAATTTCAATGCAGATGCTACATTTCCTACACTAACTTCCGAGTGTCCTCATTTTGCTATATGACAATAACAAATATTTTCTCTTTTACAAGATTGAACTCCATCTATAAATGAACAAAAATGAGGGAAAGCTCATTAGCAAATATTATTTAAAATAATTATTTTATACAAGATGTTTTCTACAAATTTACAGTCATTAGGAAGAACATAGATTCAACCTCAATATATTCAGTTGTATGTTGAGCTTTAAGAACCATTTTTAATTTTAATATTATTTTATACAATGTGTAGACAGTTTCCTATTCGCTGCATTTAGAAGCATACACAATATATATATCTGTTAATTCTCTAAGTAATTTTTATAATTATTACGTAATTCTATCCTATCCTTAAACATTTAAAATAAACCCTTTATGTGCAAAAAAAATGTAGTATTAATGGCATAGGGGAAAAAATACAAAACAAAATAAACAAAAAATGAAAACTAAGAAACTGAAAAATAAAATGTTGTTTCACATTAAATGATGGGTACAAGTCAAGGAATTCTACTACCACAAAACTGCCTCTGTCTTTGATTCCCATTGGTTTTAGTGATAACTTTTTACTTCTTTTTAAATGTCTTTCTATGCTGTAGGGAGAAAGATGAGTCAGAAAAAGAAAACATTGGAAATTTTTTTTAAAAAAAATTTATAGAATATACACATTTGAAAGTTTATACAAGCAGCTGGGGATATAGCTCAGTTGGTAGAGTGCTTGCCTTGCATGCACAAAGCCCTGGGTTCAATCCCCAGCATCAAAAAAAAGTTTATACAAAACACCAATCACTTAAACTTTCAAAGGTTTAATGTTCCCTAGTAATAAATAACATTTATCAAAATGAATATACTAGGTGTCAGTTAACTTCTAATATTGATGTTTTATTGTGATCTGAGAAAATTTCAGAAGTTCCCATCCATAATTAAGAGGCCAACACGGGAACTACTACTTGAACACATTTACTAAAATGTTCTGTAAGGGTTAATAATGCTCTCTGAAATCCAATGTGCCTTCAAAATACCTTTGTGCATAAGCAGAATCCCATTCAGTGTTAAAAGAGTTAGGTTCATGACATTTCCTTAATAAAATTGGGCAGATTTTTTTTTTTTTTTTTAAGATGAGGAACTGAGACTAAAAGGAGTTTTCATTCTTAGACACATGGCAGCTTTCCTGGTAGAGCCGATGGGAACATAGTGTTTACAATCAACCTGATTCTACAAGTAATAGTTAATAACTCTTAGGAGAAATGTACATTGAAGTTCCAGACAATTTTTGTTGTTAACATATTTTGTTTCATGGCTTTAACAGTGGTGGCTTATAGAATAACAGATTTAATCCCTTTCTTCTATTTTTCTGTGATTTTAAAAATAATCCTTCATGATAGGTTATTCAATTCAGCTACTTTCAGTGAATTTAAATATCATTGAGGGGGAAAACATCTGATTTAAGTGAAGTTACAGAAAAATTAGCAGAGTCAGAATTAAAATAAGAAAACCCCAATTTAAGGACTGGATTATTTTCCTTAATGTGAGAATCAAGAACATTAGGTATGAAGGTCCATATTTGCTATGCTCAACAAAATACAAAAAAAAGCTTAATGTATGTCTGTGATTAATTGTAACAAGAAGCAAGCTTTATCAATCTTTGGCAATGCATTTCACTGCTAAGGTGCCATTCTTAAAAACGTTCAGTAACAGCAGCAGTAATACTGAAGAAGGTTCCAAATGGAGTTTCATCTTTAGAAAAGTCAACTCTGGTACCTCATTAATGTTTTACTCCAAAGAAAATTCTGAAACTGCAGTTGGCAGAATTTGAAAAATGCTGGAGTTGCACTTTAAAAGTGTGGTTTTGAAAACCACCACATAAATACAGATCAACTTTATATTCATCCTCTCCCGTTTACTAACTACACAGAAAAGGAGTGTTTAAAAGCCCAACAATTCTCATATTGCAGTTGTGGATACTACATTTCTCCAAGGGTAAATAAATAATTAAGGTAATTATTGTTCAGGTCCTCTGGCAGCAAAGTATGTTTATTTTAAGCGATGGATATTCAAAAGGATGTTTGAAAATGCATGGCTTTACCTGAACCACAGTTTCATAAGGAAAGAAAAAATATATATCTGCAGCAAGATTTTTACAAGCCTGCAGCAACCTTTCATGCCATGTAAATAGTTTCACCACTAAAGAGCTGAGTCATTGCTTTTTCCAACAATCGTTTCTCACTAAGCAAAGGAAAAAAAAAATTTTTTTTTCTTGCAGAAGCTTATACACCTAGGCCATTAATTAGTGTGTCTATGGGTGGCATTGGAGACTCTACCAGGTCAAATATACACTGGGGGTGGGGTATCAAGTTAACCCAAGTGAAGCCCCCTATGAGTTGCAGAATGCCAGCAACACCCCCAGCCCATTTTTGAATTGCAGAATGAGGAATTTGAAGG
Source organism: Ictidomys tridecemlineatus (assembly GCF_052094955.1). Classification (NCBI taxonomy): domain Eukaryota; kingdom Metazoa; phylum Chordata; class Mammalia; order Rodentia; family Sciuridae; genus Ictidomys; species Ictidomys tridecemlineatus. Next base: position 37,560,838 of record NC_135490.1, read on the forward strand.
ACTATTAAACACTCTGTAAAATGCTCACAACAGATCAGCATAAAGCCATATAGTGCAGGTGTTTCTGTAATTGGAAAAATGCTCTGTGTTCAATGGCCCCTCAAATTCACCCTCGTCTCAAGCACTCCTTGGGGTTTTACAAAGCAGTTCAGGAAACCTAACTGCTGACTGGACTTTTCTGAAAACTTAGGCCTCCACATTTTGTGTAAAGACAAGAGATGGTTTTTGTTTTTCCACCAACTTTTAGTTAAGGAGCTGGCTTTTCTGTCAGGAAGACAGGCAGCAATTGCTCCTTGTAAAAGTCTGTTTGAAATCAAGAACACCAGATGCCTGAAAAATTCACACTTGGGAATTGAGAAATATGTTTCATGCATAACATTAAAAACATGGCAAAATATTTCTGGATCCTGACATTATACATACATGGAGGGCAACCCATTCCAATTTGGATCCCATTCTTGTGGAGTTACATTGGTCATATATTCATATATGAGCATAGGAAAGATTATCCAGTTCACTCTACTGTCTGGGAGGGTAGGGAGGTGAAGTATAGAAGTTCGTTGGATTAGACAAGGGGAATGAAGAGAAGGGACTGGGGATGGGAATAGGATGGACAGTAGAATGAATTGGACATAATTTCTGTAATCTTTTAAAATGTGCTGATAGAGCTGAAAGAATATACTTTGGGCATTCAGCAGGCACAAAGTTTGCTGTTTTGTATGGCATGTAACACCTCTGTTTGGCAGTCCCTGCTCTCTGATTCCCATGAGGAGCATCTATTAATCAAGTGTTAGTGAAATCTGCAAATGTTGCATTGCTAAAAGTTCCCCCCTTTCCCAGTTACAAGTGAGGAGTCTATAAAGCAAGCCATTTTCTTGAACAACTCTGTGAACCCCTTGTCTACCTGAGGATGGAGCACCTTGATTGTGAGAAGAGGTACTCCTACAGAAATGGTACTCCTACGGAATGGTTTCCAATTATGAAAAAGCTGCTCACCAAAAGGACCATATGTTTAAGTACAGGATCATATTACATAATAAAAAGTACAGATCAAAGACTCCAGATAATACTAAATGGGATAGGAAAGCTGCATTGCAAACCTTTCCTACTTTCCTTTCTAGATATTAGAGAACAAAATCTAAGACCATACTTCTGATTTGCAACATAAATAATCAAATATAAACAGTGGAATAATTGGAAGTTAGTTTAACTCAGCAAAATAAAAATGAATTTTCTTTTTAAATTATCACTTATGTAATCTAGGTATTTCAAAGAAGATGGAAAATTAGAGTATTTCTACTCAATGGAACAAAAGCTAGGCAAGAGTTCTCTTTGTAAATCACTAAATATGAGAAATATGGTAAAGAAGATTAATAATATGTTTGATGTTGATAATGAAGGCTTTCACCAGAAATGCCATCTTGTTGTCTTTATGGAGCATTATGATATTACTGAAAACTCTCCTTTTATTTCATGTATCACTAGTCTATGCGGTGAAAATTCAATTTAAATGCCTGAAATATGCAAAACAGACAGCAGTCATTATAAGAGTTTATCTATCTTGGTCACATTTTTTTTTTTATATTTTCAGTATCTCATGTACTGATCACTTTTAATTTTATGGCTAACATATACATTATATATACTTTTCCATATGAATCTTACTTTTCATGAAGATGACACTTCCAAAATAAAGTTATAAATATACAAGGGTATTTTGTACCATGTTCATTTGTCGTAAATCTCATCAGTATAAATATTTTAGTACCTATAAATTGAAGGTATATTTTTTAATATGGTCCATATTATTTTAAGGACAAAATATTAGTTTATTGTTATAAATTCCATAAGTTTTATTTTGTATTAATGTGCTATTGCCATCTTTTTGTAATTAGCAAGTGTATCTTATTTTCAATTGATAAATTAGAGCTTTATCTGAATTTATGTGCTGAGTAATAATTAAACAAACTAGGATATACACATGAGCAAGATAAATATTTCATTGTGCATAAAAAAATGTGTAGCACCAATGATAATACTACAGTGAATGCTAAAATACATGACTTTAAAAGGATGATAAAATTTAAAACAATTGATCTTTCTATCATAATGATTTTTATAATTAATAATTATAGTAAGATTTTTAAAAGGAAAAATTAAAGTATGAAGAGTTTTCTTATGTTATACTTACAATTCAGATATGATTCATTTGGCACAATGGTTGGACTTTTTCATAGTTGTTTCTTTTATTTTTTTTCTTTAATAATTCATAAGTTATATATAATAAGGGAATATGATGAGGAAAGATTGCTAATTAAAGGAATCCAATAATTAATATTTTATTAATACAAAGCAAGTTTTCTTTTTAAACGGGATATTGCTTGAAAAATTAATTTTAATGTTAATTGAATCACATAAAAGCATTTTTTAGATACAGTCATGTGTCACACAGTTGGTCAAAAACAGACTGCATTTTGGATGGTGGTCCAATAAGATTCTATCATCTAGTAACAGTGGTCACAGCCATCATTCACAGTGATGAAATCAACAAGCCATATCTCAAAATGCAAACACTTTTGACAAATGCATAACTGTATTTGAGTGGTCTGTATTATTCTGAAACCTCTGCAAGATTATACATAGGACACTGGTCAGTTAAAATATATCACAGTAAAAATTCCTTTAAGTTTTTTATTACCCAAGAGAGATATTCACTACGTGGTGCTGGTGCTGATGCATTCATATTTTACAAGCAGTTTTAACTAATTTTAGTTTTTGGTAGTAAAAGCAAGATTTTAAAAAATAAATAGAAATTATAAGAATTTCATACATAAACACATAATTTAAAAAGCTGAAAATAAGAGAAACTTCAAGTAACCTAGAGGATTGAAGCAGGCCCTTTAATAATAAAATTATTTCTATTTATTTTTTAATTTCAAAAATGTATATCTCATCATATGTACACATATGCAAATAGAGAAATATATAATATGTACCAGAAATGTGTTAATTAATTGAGAAATCATTCTCATTTTGTATGTAAGGAGAAACAGATAAAAATATCTATTTTTTATCTTGTCTCTCTTATTTAATATCATTTTATTATTGTTGTGAGACTTGTTGAAATTTTATTGCAATATGCATACTATAATTTTTTAAAAATACAAACAGACATAAAGACACAGAGAGGTATCACTCTAACATGGTGGTGGAATAAATAAATGGGACTAAAGTATTTGATTCTTCTAAAATAAGACAGGAAAGTAGGAACAGAAAAAAAAATGGGGAAGAGAACATATACTAAGATGGAAGACTTAAACCAGTATGAATCATTTTTTGGCATAAACTAAAGTACACCAAGCACATAGCTAAAAAGAATAGTTATAATAAATAGAAAATTGCTTCATAGGTTGATTTTTTAAAAAAACACTTGGCTCAGCAATATTCTATTTAAAGTAGTACACTTTAAAAAAAAACAGACAAGTGGAATGTACATAGGAAAAAAAATGTAGATCAATAAGTTATTAAACATAAGAAAATCGTATAAATTTATTAATATTTTTTTAAAAAGCAGACTTCAAGACAGGCAGATAACCCAAAATGAAGATAAAAAATCTCAAGATCATTAGAATTTAATTCAACAGGAAGCCATGAACAATCTTAAAGATATCTGAAAACAGTGTTTCAAATAATGTGAGGCAAAATGTGGCAGAAAAAAGGAGAAAAATAGACAAATAGTACCTCTTAGTAACTGATAGAAACAAAAAAATAAGTAATAACATAGAAGTTTTGAACAGTATCAAAGAAACTGACCCAACTAACAAATGTAGAACATGGTAACACATATTCACAATATACATTTTGCAAGTGAACACAGAATTTTCATCAAGATAGAAGGTAGGTTAATCAAGTCTTAATAACTTATTAAAAAGTACATGTTCTGACTCACTACAGTAGTGTTAAAGTAGATACTAATAATAATGAAATAGTGAGAAAAATGCCTAAATGTTTGGAAAGCAAATAATAAACTTCTATATTATTCTGATCAAAGAAAATACACAAGAAAAAATAAAATATATTTTATATTGAATTATTTTGAAACATGTAATAGGAGAGGAGTTTAAAATTAACTACCTAGGGTTTTATCTTAAATAGTTACAAAAACAAAAGCCAATTAAACACGAGATAAAAGAATGGATCCAATAAAAATGAAACTGGATATAAATAAAATAGAAAACAAAAGTAGCAATGGAGAAAATTAACAGACAATCCTAAAGCTTTGAAACTATTAATAAAATTGATTAACACTTAGCAAGATTAATTAAGCAATAATAGACAAAATAATTGATCACTATGAGGAATGAAAAAAGGGACGTAACTTTTGTATCATTTAAACACTAAAATCATTTTGCCTCTTAGTTCAAAAAATTAGATGAAATGGAAAAAAATTGTTAGAACATAAGATCCTACAACTGATGTATCAAGATAAAGAATTAAATATCCATGAAGATTGAATCATATATAAAAACAGGTATAAGTAGTTTCATCAGGAAATTCTATCAATTATTTTCTAAATAAATAATGGCCAATCTTAAAATTGTCACAGCATATAGTAAATAAAGACAAAATAAACAGTTGTTCTAGTAAGCCACCAAACAACTCATATCAAAGCTCAAAAAAGCCTAGAAAAAGTATTACAAACAAACATCTTTCATGAAAACAAACCCAAAGATATTAAGAAAGAAACAAAAATTCAACAATAAATAAAAAAAAGCAGGGACAAATAAGTCTAAACCTTAAGATTAAAGTGTTGGGCTGGGGCTGTAGCTCAGTGGTAGAGCACTTGCCTAGCATGTGTGAGGCACTAGGTTTGATCCTTAGCTCCACATAAACAAATAAAATAAAGGCATGCTGTGTATCTACAATTACAAAAACAATTTAATTTAAAATATCAATTAATATAATTCAGTACATTGACACAATAAAGAAAAAATTATATTATCCTTTCAAGAGATAAAAATTTTAATCATGTTTTAAATGTCAATTTATCAATTTTTATATACTAAGCAGAGTATTAGAAATAAAAGTGAAAAATCTTTGATTTGATGAAAGGCATATAAGAAAACCCTACAATTATAATACTAAATAGTAAAATTTATACACTTAAATTTATACAACATATTTTATGAAAATTAAACTTCAAAAATATGACCAAATGGTTTGATGTTTCAAGTGTATGATAACAAATATATTTATCTATTATGTGGTGCACGTTTTTATATGTCTGTTAAGATTATTAATAATATCACTCAAATCACCTATATATTAATAAGTTTTGAGTGACAGACATACGATTTATCAAAAAATATTTTATATCTTCCTAACTTTATTTTAGAAATTTTAGTTTATGTAATTCTGCCAATACATATTTTAAAGGATTTTATGTATTTTAAAGCTGAATTATTGAGCACATTGTGGGTTATTGTAAATTAGCCATAAATTTTGCCATCTCTGAATTCCCACATTACAACCTGATGTCACAAGTCCTCTTAGACTTTGAGAGTTGGAGTCATGCTCCATTTCTTGAATTTATCCAGGTGACTTTTTTTTGACTTATGTGATATTAAGAAGAGTGACAAGAGCAGAAACTTAAGAAACAGAAAACATGGGAAAATTGAACATTTTAAAATGGCAACAAAGAAAAACAAAGCCATCGGTACAATAAACCCATTCCCCTTCTCAATACCCTTTGGATCTTTGTTAACACTATTTTATGTGAAGAAGCCTTCTGGCTGATGAAGGGTGGGCAACAGTGTCACTCAAGCTGAGAATCATAATCATAAAGACAATGCCAGATCAAACTACCAGTCCACAAAAATGTGAGCTAAACAAACGAATGTCATAAGTCACAAAGTTTCTAAGTGCTTTGTCATGTAGCAACTCTTTTTGACACAAGCCATAAGTTTAAAATTCTAAATACCTCCGCTTGAATGGTTTATTTCCTAATTATACACACTAACGTTAATGAATGAGGGTTTTGCTAATTAACAGATTAATTGCTTTACTTTGTTAGTATTTGCCTGTTTCTTTTATCATTTTATTTTCAATGTTTAACCTTTTTTTAATGAATTTCCTTTGAGCAAAATATGACTGTACACCTTTGTTAACCTCTTATCACAATAAAGGTGATTTTTATCCTGAGAATTAAATGTACATACTATGGTTTGGATAAGTGTCTCCCTCAGGTCCAAGCATTAAATGCTTGGTACTATGAGGAGGTGGTGGGAACATTAAGAGGTAGGTCTAGTGGGAGGCCTTCTGATCATTGGGAGAATTTTCTTGAAGGTAATAGTAGGACCCCAACCCCTTCCTTTTCTGATATCTCTTTCATATTTCTATAGTGTATTGAAAGGTTTTTTTCTTCCATATGATCCCTACCATGATATGCTACATCAACACTGACCCCTAAAAGCAATCAGGCCAATGGATCAAGGACCAAAACGTCCAAAAGAATAAACCAGAATAAACTTTTCTCTTTATGAGTGAACAGACTTTGGTATTTTGTTGCAGTAACGGTAAGCTTTCTAACACAGTTCATATGCATGTAATGTGGTACTGAAGCAAGAATTTTTTGTTGTTGTTCCATCTTTTAGTTTTCTCTTTGCCATATTTTCTGGTTTTTTTTTGTTGTTGTTGTTTTTCTCTTCCACCTGTTTTAAATTTCATTTCTGAAAATGAAATTCAGTTTAGAAGTCATGGCATTAACACCAAACTGCATAAGAAGTCAGATTTTCACTACTATAAACAAGTAGTAAGATAATAAGGGTAGTTTTACTTGATGATGCACTTGATGAAGCAGTTAAAATCACTAATTTTATTGAATTTCAACCCTTCAGTACATGACATTTTTACATAATTTCATTTTTACTTGTAACAACTTAAAATTTCAATTTATTTTTAAAATATACTCTTAGTAGATTAAAAACACACACACACAAGAACAGAATGGATCTTATGGGACCCTCTTCTATAAACTATAAAAGAATAAGTGAATTCTAACACCAAAAATGTTGAGAATTTGTCAGTTTAATCTAAATTAGATGCAGTGTAGGCAATTTTTAAATTCTGTTTTCATCTATTTAGATTTCTGTAATAATGTCTGCATAATTTTTTCAAAATTGTTTTCTGGCTCACTAATTCTCCCTTTAGTTGTATCTAATTTGCACTTTAATGTTTACATAGGGTTTGAAACGTCAATCCCTTCTTCTTATGAAGACATTTTAGATTTTATGTCTGATAAAGTCTTTAGTTTAATAAGTCTGATTGGTCTCAATTCATCAAATATCTGCTCAAACTTGATTTTTTGGATTCCTGGCATCTAAGATTGAGAATTCTATTCCTTTAAAATCATATTTCTTTCCTCCTCTGAAGGAACCCTGAGGTGTTGACCACCTCGAATCTCTTTAGTTAATATTTATGAGTGAGATCCCCCTGATAAACTCAAACCCCACACCATATGAGAAAGGACCTACCAATTCTCAGAAGAAAATAGAATGTTATTGTTTTTCCTTACACGAAATCTACATAGACGAATGGTTTTCTATGTGGATTCCATTTATTCCCAGGAGAAAAGTTCTCAGCCTAAAACATTTATGGAGGTTATGGTACCTCAAGTGTCTTATATTTATGCAATGTCAGACTTTTTCATTTTAAGCAATGTCAGACTTTTTCATTTTTCTTTTTTGTGGTGCTGGGGATCTAACCAGGGCCTCAATCTACTACTGAGCTACAGCCCAGCCCAAGCATTCTCAGATTTATATTCTCCTTTCTACCAGGCCCAGGTTCCAGTGCTCCATTTTCCTTGAAGTTTCTGATTCCTGCCAGAATCATTTGCATCCAAGAAAGTCCCAGTTTCCATCTTTATTTACCACTCTGATATCAGCTTACTCTTTTGGGGTATGGAGACCCATAGGGCTCTCCATTACCTTCCTGTAAACTCAGAGAAGCATTTAAAAGTTTATGGTTGTAATTTATCCAGAAAGGGATTTCAGAATATTTATTCTGCCATTCAAGTTGAAATTTACACCTATATTCCATGCATTTTATTTTTTCCTTAAATAATGTCTTAATATCGAAAGGCACACAAACAATGATAAAACTTTCCCTCTAATTCATGGAACATATACCTACTTTTGCAAGCATTTAATAAAAAAGATATGAGTTACCCAAGATTATCTTGTTTAGAAAATTATTTAGTGGAATCAGGCAAACTTGGAAGCTGCTTGTTTTCAGTGAATGAGCAAAGAATGGAAAAGTACTGCTTCAGGAAATTTGGGCCCCAGGAATTATGGCTTATTGTGTACCTGCTTTGCAGTAAAAATAAATGTATACAGCTGTGAAGTAAACCACTATAATTTTCAAAACTCCTTCATTTTCCGAAGTATCCTATTTCTTGGGCTTCAGTTTGCTCTGAATCGTATGGCTCATCAGAACAAAACAAACACTCAGTCTCTCCTCTCCCGTATTTTAAACTATGTGATTTGTTGGAAAATACAGTGCTGACAAGCCTGATAGGATTAGAATGCTGACACATGGATAATCCAACTGTTTCTTTTCGCCCATTCAGCTCATGCGGTTTGGTGTAAACATTGTAATATCACCTACTTCCTTCTGCGTGCCCATTAAAAAATGCAAATAAATCCTGGCTTGCTTTGACTTTAATGGTTATGGTGTCTGTGTTTTGTACTATCTTAGCACTGTTATATTTCCATTCAAAGCATGACCGTCTGAAAATGCTAACTTTCTTGAATGCAACTTTTTTTTTCCTGTGCACAATTATGGAGGGGGATCATCTGGTTTCAGTCAATGAGCATTGCCCATCTACTACATTCTTTGATTATATGATTTGTACAGAAGGAGTAAATGAGGTAATTTGAAGTCAGTATTCATTTTAAAATACTAGTTGCATAAAGAAACCTGGAAGCTTGAGGTTTCCTTGTAACACTTATATTTCCAATGTGATTGGAAGAGGCTGAAAAAATAGAACTTTTTGACAATACAAATAATAGAATAGACAAAATATGCAGAATAATGTGCCCCAGATAAAGAAAAAGATTTATTCCATCATTTAAATATTTAGATTTCATAAATATGCAGACAGCTCAAAGATATTTTTCAAAGTAGGACATATGTTACACTACATGATTGTTTGACTAGAAAGTTGGGTCGGCTGAATGTTGTATTTTCATGTTTGCATAGGACAGAAGAGTCCTTGCACACTAGAATAAATCACAGAAGAAGCCACTTCTGCTTCTCCATGGGTTTCTAAGCTAGCTTTGGTACAGAGGCCTTTGGGGATCTTTAGCACCTTTTTTGTGGACTCAGCAATGCATTTAAATGTTTATGATTGTAACTGATCCAGCATCTGGGTGTTTTATGGCTGAAGACATTGCAGAATCTGTGTTCCTTCACTCTGATGGAAATGTAGTTGGGACCACACTAGGTAATTTTCTGAAATGATTTCTTAAATGTAATTTAAGGGCACACATGCAGTGAAGAAACTATGCATGTTATATTGATCTGTTTGCAGGACTTAGGGTTTTGTCCTTGTATGATAGATAAGCATTATATGGAGCAAATATTCTAATAATTCTTCAGTACCAGTCAGGAAGGCATGCTCTTATGGCGTCATGGACTGAACATTGCCCCTCACCCAGGCACATGTTAAAGCCCTAATTCTCCCTGAAACCATATATAAAAATAGGCTTTTAGGGAAGTGAATAGTTTAAATGAGATAATAATTCAATAGGACAAATGTCCTTATAGAAAAGGGAGTGAAACCAGAAATCAGTGTGAATGCAGAGAAAATGTCACGTGAGGATGCATTTAAGAGAGCAGCCATCTGCAAGCCAAGGCGAGATGCCTCAGTAGAAATCAATTTTTCATGAACCTTAATCTTAGACTTTTAACTTCCAGAACTTGAGAAAATAATTTACATTGATTAAGCCACCAGTCTGTGGTATTTTGTTTTACCATCTTTGCCAACAAATAAAGGGATGCTCCAAAATACTTAATTGTGGTGCATAAGGATATTTTCTAATTATCTATCTGTTTCTCAACGTGTGGGGATGAATAACATACAAGTTCAGATAATTTGCTCCTTTGCTAAATGATAGTAGATACAAAATGATTCCTGTAATATGTGGTACTCAATACACATTTCTTCTTCACCATAACCTGTACTCATTTCATGCATTTCTTACTATCATTAGAAACATTATCTTCATTTGCTGATGAACAAATTTAAGTTCAGAGATATTAACTAACCTGCAAATGGTCATAAAGTTAATAAATACCGCAGGAATACAGCATATTCTCAGGGACCATCTGAGAGTAACTCCCAGGGGAATATCAACCATCACCTATTTCAAGGCAGAATAAAATTATGAGTTTTGTATAATTTGATTTTTTAAAAACTTCCATGGTTTTCATGGACTTGGTCCAAACTTGTATGTGGCAAATGAGTAAGCTAAGTGTCCTGATAGTTAAAGAAATATATTTAAAATTAGACATCTAGTGAGAAAAAAAGTGAGAACTGAAATCTACTTTGACTAAAAAGTTATCAAAATCTTTTTCCTCTCCTCTACACTGTGAAAGTCATACAGTTTTAAAAATACCATTCAAATAAAACAAAAATCATACATGCTACTGAAAAAATGTGAGGTCCAATCAAAACAAAAATCAAAACAAAAGTCAAATGACAATAATACTAATTTGTGATTCATCTAATTTCCAATTCTGATAAAATTAAAGTTCATACAATGATAATAAGAACATTTACATTTTTGAACAATATTAGTACCATCTGTGCTTACATTAAAATCAACTTAAGTCTCTGAAGAAAGGATGTTGATAAGAATGTGAGGACATAAAAACAAATTTGAAAACAAAATCTTAAAAAAAAAAACCTTTCCCATGATACCTCAAAAAATACTGGGAGATATTAGTTATTAAACATAGATTTTAAAATTGCATTTTAAGTTTTCATTTGAAATTTTAAACCTCTTCATATGCCCTAAACATCAGAGAATTTAGAATTGGAGGCATCAAATAATAAGTTTAGTTATTAAGGAATTCCTGAATTATGAATTGTTTTTATGATTTGCTTTTGCAGTTGTCTCCTTTGTTCTTGATCCACATTATCTGATGCTCAAAATGTTTAGAAAGAAAAATCATATAACATCAGTATAGTCTGAATCTTCAAGTAAAAAGAAAAAGTCCCATGGGTTCATCCTAAATAAAATCTTGATGCTCAACTTATTTAAAAAGATAAAATCTTCATCTTATTTGGAAAGGAAATAAAATCTCTACAGAAATAGACTATGCTTTTTTTGGTCATAGAAAAAGTCTCCTTGTATGTAATGGTTCTCATAACACAGAAAGTTTTCTATGTATATGTGGGAATGAATAACATACAAGTTCAGATAATTTGCTCCTTTGCTAAATGATAGTAGATACAAAATTATTCCTATAATATGTGGTACTCAATACACATTTGTGATGATGAATAAGGATGCTAGTGGAGTTACCACTAATAATAATGACCACAGTAATGACAAGTCTTATTAGACAAATATTAAGTTGGCAAATTCTACTCCCAGGGTCACTCTAACTGGAATGTCATGTGGAATTCATTATGTAGCTATCTGAAAGATATGAAGGAGAAGCATTTGAATTTACCTATTTTTAAACACATCAAATGGAGTCAAGTAATTGAAGTTTTGCAAATATACTTAAAATCAAATTTCAAGTCATATTGTTTTTGTATGGTACACTTTGCATAATATACAAAGAAGGTGCCTATACTATTGTACTTAAGCAATATAATACATATTCCATTAGGAGTTAATCACTTTCTAACACATTTCCAAGGATAATGTAAAAATAACATCGGTATAGTGTTGAAACATACTTAGAAAATATGTTATATAGACAAAAGAATTATATTTTAAATTTTTTGGTCTATATGTTTTTACTTCACTTAGGAATTTGTATATTGATGTCGATAACAGCAACTAGCTGAAGCAGAAAAATATGTACTTTGGATTTATGCTTTGTATATTCAAATGTTACTATTACTAAAATTGATTAGCACAAAAATTTGCTAGTATTATTCCTTATGAAAGGTATCTGACATTTTCAGGTAGCAAACGGCCGTTCAGCTTACTAAAATTAGAACACAACAAATGGCTAGCTTATGTATAATAATCATCTTAAGGATTTAAGAATTGGCTACCTATCATCAATGGCTAAGTGTTATCTTCTCTAAAATCTAATTGAAAATTTAACCATATTAAAGATTATAGCCCTCAATCTTGTCAATAGTCTGCACATCAAAGTCAAGAGAAGCAGATTTGACTAACATTTCAGAATTTAGTATTTTAATAAGCAATGGATTATGAGCATTGAAATCTGTGAATTCCTTTAATTAGAGATTTTCTTCATTCCAAGTGCTTTTGAATTCAAAAATAACATATAACTGATTGGCTTTATGAAAAGTGATTTTTTTCCTAAAGAAACCAAAGGAAAATTCTATGGACATAATTTAAATTGCACTTATTAACACCACTATATACTATAAAAAAATTCAATGAGTATTGATTTCAGAAAACCTTTCATCTCAGAGATGAGACACATTGTAGCAAAGTTTCAATTCTTGGGAAATGCAGGGTACAGGAGGCAGAAGGGTAGTAGATATGGATATTACACTTTGTTTGTTTAAAGGAGTTAATACCTTTCCCATAAAGCTATTGTATAAAGAAAGATATGTAAATGCACAGTATTCTATGATCATCTGTCAGTCACTGAGTATAGATTTTTAAACTAGTTCATAAACAACTGATTTATGAAGGTTAGTTTTTGAGAAAGATTTCATCTGTAAAAGTAAAATATTTAGAGAACAAAAGTGGGGTTTTTTAAAAGATCATATTTAAATACTGAGTAAATTTAGCTCTATATGAATATCTACTTAGATTTAGAAGTCACTATCACAGAATGACATGGAAAAAGAATTATCTGAGGCTGAAAATTCTATGTATATACTCTGACTTGAATTTTCAAATAATTCTATTTATATAATTCTTCTTGGAATTCCAAATTGTCAGTTCTTTTGAGTAAAGTAGAATTGTGTTTGGAAAATTACTCAGTGATGAGCTTGGGTACAACTATGCTGTGTATAACCTTGTGCAATTCTGCCTTAAGTAATTCTCTATATGTTAGATTAATTTTTTTTTCCACCTGGGGATAGAAGGCCAGTCATGAAATATCAGATCATCAACAATGAAAATCAACAGATCCCATTAACTCGACCCTTAACTCATCATCCATATCTTATCTCATTCAATTTCTCCCCCTTTCCCAAGTGCTAGTTGTAATTTTTGCTAGCAGGATTCCATCATTTATACTCCACCCCAGCACACTAACTCACCCACCACGAGTGACTGCAGGATGTTGAAGTCAGAAATGATGTTTGCTTTTACTATTTCAACCCACTTCCTTTCACAGCTTGGTCATTTCTAATTCCTGCATGGTATGTTCACACGTGTGTCCATTCGTGACCCTCAACCTAATATACTCCAAGCTGGTGTTTTTCAAATCTGTCTCATCAATAACTGTGAAATGACAAATTGGCTAGATTTGGGGAAAGGCTCAAAAAATGATTGTAAAAGCATACCATAACCAAGCAATTGTGGAAACACTAACTACCTGTACGCTGTCTCTTTGCTGGTCAGAAAGGGAAGCCTAAGGATTATGGGACATAAATGCCATGTGGATCACGTCGCCTGGGGCAGACTGGAGACTATCTGACAAACAGTTTCTCAAACAATTAAAATAAATCTCTTCCATTACTATGCCTAGTCTGGGTATATTATCTTTAGTCATGGGTATAATAAAATTTCCCAGAATGTGTTAGAGACAAATGGGGAGAACCACCCTGTGGCATGCTAAGCATCTCAGGGATCATGAATTAATGCTGGATAGAGCAATCAAGCTGGCAAACACCCACAACAGCCTTCATTTTCTACTTAGAATTCTGTGTGGGTGGGAAGGTCAATCATTGCCATTTAAATCCTCACACCTGTGCATCTTCACAGTTTGGATCAATGACAAATTTAAAAACAAAAGAAAACAAGCTTTACCTCCAGAAAAACACAACCCTTGAAATGATGAGTGACAAATCCTACAAAGGCAAGCGCTGTCTTGTGGTGTTCTTTTTTTTCTTTTTCTTTTTTTTTTTTAAGAGAGATTCGTGTTTACTGTAGGCAGGCGCACGTGTCTTCGCATACTGATGAGTTCTCAGGTGCAGTGTCATTGAACTTGAGAAAGCAAAGCTTGCAAAATGGAGGAAAGCAGTTAAGTAAAACTGTTTCAGATTGCAACCACCTGCTCTCAGCCTGGATCCCTGAGTGCTGGGAGTGCATTGCCAAGTTCTTAGAAACCAGATCGACCACCACTCTGACTCTCACAGAATATCGATGAGTGAAATTGTTCTTGAATTAACCCGAATTTCACTATCAATAGCTCTCCTGAGAGTAAGACTGAAGTGACAGTCTATTTTAAAAGTCAAGATTGGGGCAAAGGACAGGCAGCATCGGTGGAAGCACTCAGTCAATAGCTAAGCCATCATAAGTTAATACCTTAAGAAAAATATACTGAAAATGTTTTATCCTTGTATTACATATGATTTGGACTGTAAACTCCATGAAGGTGATATGTTTTCTATTTCATTCAGTGCATTAACAGAATACAGAAAATGCCTTGCTTGTGGGAAATACTTAGTAAGTCAATGTATTCTGAGCATAAATGATTATTTTCAAATATTTTCTCTTCTAATCATATTAATGAACATTTTCATAGCTTTGTACTCAGTAGCCCATGAAGATCAAAATAATCCCTCCTACCATGCACCAATTACTTTCACAAGTAACAAATCATTTCATGTTCATGCAAGTTTATCACACCAATTCCATTTTCTTACTTTTCAAATAAATTGAGTGAGATTAAAAAGTTCAAAGGCTCCTCATCAAAGGTGGCTTAGCTAGTAAACACTGGACTTGGGTTTTGAAACAGTAGCTGGGGTTGATATGATTTAGCCATCTTATATATTGTGGCTGCTATTTTGGGTCAACTGAATTTTGTTCATCTTTTCAACTGAAGGGGTTTGTCTAGAAATACGTTTGAGTATTTTTCTCTTCTATGCTAGTGATCTATTCATTTATGCTGAATACTCACTTTCACAAAGAATAGCAATGTGCTCCCAACTCCAGAGCCTTCACCAAAGGAACTCAAAGAGCCACTCAGGAACAAAAGGGACAAAGTCCCAAAGATGATCTCTCTCTGACATGTGACAAATAAAGGGCAGTCCTCGAGACAACAGGAGTATTTCCTGACAGCCAGGACAGCAAAAACATAGTCAAAGCAATTAACCATTACAGAAGTTCATAAATTATAGGAAAATCTTACTTGTGGTGGCAAATTTTGGTAAAAATTTTCTCATAGGTACCTAAACTTCAATTTATAAATGAAGGCAATGAGGTTAAAAATAAAGCCTTCTTCCCCTGTTCCACTGTCAGAAGAGAGTAAAATGAGTTCAAGAAGTCACTTCTTAGTCTATGTGCAAGGCACAGCAGCAGAGTACATGTGTGATGATGAAAAGGTTGTTTTTTTTTTTTTCAGGTTGACTTGATTCTACTTTTGTCTCAAGAAAAATGCAGCAAGGGTCCATGTTGTTTTATTTACATAACACTTTACCTGTACAGATGTTGTTACATCATAAAGGCATGAATATTAATGAAAATATTTTAATCCAGATTTTACTTTTGCTGGTTGGAATTGGTTCCACTTCTAGAAAACATACTCTCAATTATAAGAGAGAAGTAACAATTTGAAATAGTTTTTAGCATTACATACCTATACTGGAGGGTGTATATGGGCTTCTAATGAAATTCACTTTCAGTTACACATCATTTTATGTGCTGTATCTGGAGCTTCTTCCCACCTCCCAAATATTCAAATGATTCTACCACATTTGCTGGCATCACAGTTGTATGGAGGGCTTGTTCAAATGTGGACTGCTGGGTCACCACTAGAGCTCTAATTCAGAAACCACAGCTGGGCTCCAGGAATTTCAGTTCTAATATATTCACAGGTGAGGACACTGCTAATATTCTGGAAATTAAACTTTTCCAAGCCACTGGCTGAGATTACATCTAATTATGTGTGTGCTCCTACAAGCATTATACTTTTTTTTAAAATCTGTTTTTCTTGTTTACCATAATTTCCCTTCGGTTTTTCTGAGCACTAGATTTGGCTGCATAGTCCAAAACCAATGGCCATTTTTTTTTCCAATTTGGAGATACTATTTATTGTTACTACTCCCTGGAGTGTATAACCAGAGAAATTTATATGATTCATTGTGTAAATAAAGGAACTTTTAAAAGTCTTAAAACACTTCTGTTTTGGAAAAAAAAAAAGTTAAACATAGACAAATGGAGAGAATAAGTATTATTTGCTTACAACTATCACCCAGCTTCTGCAGTTATCAGACTAGAGAGGCTCCTTGACTATCGGACTACAGAGGTTACATCCTCATAAACTCATACAAACTGAAATACCATTAATTCGAAGTGCATTTAAGACACCCAACATGCACAACTCAGCAACACAGGGCCTTGCTGGCTATTGAAGTTTCACCCTTGTGATGGTATGGCCCACTGAGAACTGGGTATCACTGGCATTATCCAGTATGACAAGAGAGTGTCCTACTACATATTGATAGCCTGAGAAAAGATAAAAATTCAAAGTGACATATCTGCTGAAGGTGTATCACTTTTGCATCATCCCCCCAAAATTTTAAATCAAACTATTGTATATAGCTAATCTTATATAGCCAGTCTCTCCTTTCTCCTGCTGTATGCATGTCTGAAAATACATACCCAGCATTAGGTAACTTCATTTGTAAATATTTCAGTATATATCTATAAAATTCTTCAATATAATTAAATGTGCAGGCATTTCTTATATATTCTATACTTCAGGTTATTTGAATCGGAATCTAAATGATATTAATATGTGGCAACCTGTGGGTAATTTTCTTTAAGTCTCTTTTTATCTTTAGGTTGCCCTGCAATTTTTTTCCCTTTTCTCATGTGATTCTGTTTCTGGTTTTGCTTTTGTCTTATAGAATTTTCATCAAATGGAGTTTCTAGACTTTATTCTAGCATCTTGGATCATAATCTTTATTCCCTTATTTCCTTCAAATTCTTATTAAAATCTAGAGTGTTGATTAAATTCAGGTTTGATATATTCAAAAGAAAGTTTTGTGGTTATTGTGAGTTTCCATTTTGATGAGCTCTCATCAGCCATTGGTGACAGCTGCCTAAACCATCATTTTTATTATGTCTCGAAAAATGGCAACCCTCTAATTTCCTTTAATCCTTTTATAGTTTATGAGAGTATATCTACAAAAAAAGAAACAACCCTTCATGGTCCATGTGACTACCCTGAGGAGTGGTTTATGCAGCAAAGGCAAGATTAGGTGCTTGAATGTTGCCAACTTGATTATTTGTGGAATGAAACAAGGAAGAATTAACTAGCCAGAGCAGAAGTATAAACTTGGTAAATTCTGGGCAATCTAGGACATGTCCACTGTAAATTAGAGGTGATATTCCTTTCACACACTTAAACATCAACTCACTGTTACTTTATACAAAAAAAAAACAACTTTAAAAAATTCTTTTACATACAGTATGTATACCATGACATAATAAATATTCAAGTGTAGCTATTTCATAACCCCTGCCCTTCAGGTATTTCTGAGAGACTTACGAAGATAGAAATATGAGTTACTTATTGGTGTCCAAGTGGAATATAAGAGCAACTTAGAATTTCAGGAGGCAGATAGCATATGGAAAGTTGGAAGTACTGTAAATTTCTTGTCCATGTTGCATTTGTCAGAATTCTGTCACATGCTCCCCAGTCCCAATTGGGGTAGGATGGGAAATAATCTGTTTATTAAGAAGCAAATAATTATAGATTTAATTGTCCATTAGGCAAAATCCACAACTGAAACCGAATGAGTGCTCACCCACTGAGTTACATCCCCAGTCCTTACTATTTCTTTCTAAAGTTAAATTATAATGCCTCATTTTAAAAAGATCTAGGGATATAGTAACATTTTAGGAATATAATCTTGATAATGTAGCAAGTCCATACATGAATTCAATTGAAAATTGTTGTGACTCATTTGGTTATTAAGAGATAAGCTTAAAATAAAACAATATTTTTTTGTTAACTTGCAATTTCCCAAGTTTCTATTTAACTTTGTTAGTGTGGTCACTTTCCTTTTTGTATGTCTGGCTTACGTTTTTAAATCAGAGGTGATATTCCATTCACACCCTTAAAAATCAACTCACTAAATTTCAAATTACCATCTCTTTAAACATGTTTGAACTTCAGTCAGAGTAGCTTTTGGCTAGTACATCATTAGAATCACTAATGGACATGGTACCTTTCATACCAGCTGACCTAGCTTAGTAGATCATTTGTCTTGTTTGAAACTGGAGCTATATACGATAGTTATTAAAAATGTGTTCTATGAACATGATTCACCTTCTTGTAAGGTTTATCAAGAAATCAGTAGATTTGATGTAATTCATTGTCAGAGAAGAAGCGAAGAAAAGAAGAAGAGTGTGGATTGCTAAGTATGTCTCACTAGTAAAGACCTGTGGTCTACTCTCAAGATGATGATGGTCGACCAGCCACTACATTCCAGTTTGAAAATGGATTATTATAGGCCTGGGAATCTTTCTTAACTAAGTAGACTGATATTTAACTGTATGTGGGGATAGCAATAAATCATGCCAGATCAAGATGCCTACAAGTTCATATCTAAGTAGGGATTGTAGTATTTTCTTTCATTTTAGACTAAACTCCCACTAGAGTATATGCAGTGTAATAGAAGTAGGCAACTTTGTCCATACACAAATTGCCTTGTATTTTACATCTAGTCTTTGAAACTACTGCTCAACATTTTCCTTCAAGTCCAATTTGTGAGCCTGACATTTATAAATTTAAGAGTCCAATTGCAGATCATTTTAAGCTCTATAGAATAGGCCAAATTGAGAATTCACAATGAATGTGACACTGAGACCCACAGGATGTATTTTTTCACATAGGAGAAAGTAAAACTAGGATTTTTGTCATTTGATTTAATAGGAAATAAAATATATGTTTGATTTGAAAATGCAAACTGATTTCAGTGAATATTCATTATTTCCTCCCATTAATAGAGACAACTTGGTTAGGTGATACTAGTCACAGGATTTGAAATGTTTTCTTTAAAAAATACCCACATGTAATTTGATACCTGGAAAATTTCAGAAAATTTATATTTAGAATAGTTTTGTTCACAGAGGGAGAAGGAAAACCAAGGTCATAAGGAGGTAATTAATCAAATTAGAAATCATAATGCTTTCAATTCCCCATATCCCCCAGTTCTTGTGGATGCAAACATTGTCTGAAAGGACTACAGAAAAATGCTATCATTGTGTTTACAAGGGAGAAAAACATTATATAATTGCTTAAACGTTTGCAAAATCAACCCTAACATTCCAAAATAAATTGATAACATGGATTATATTTGATATAATGCCAGGAAAAAAATTTAAATTATCAAACCAAATTTTGCTCTGAGGTCCCAAATTAGCCTATGGCCAACTGTGAGGCTATCTCTAGGGTAGAAGTATCTAGGGTAGAGTATATTTAGAATGCTCTAAAATACTCTTAAAACTATTTATTTGCCTTCTTTGCTTTCTTAATGAGAGTTTTATTTTAGAAGTATGGTAGTCCAAATAATTTTCACCAATTTTTTTACCAGATAATTCCTAATTTTACAAGGAGAATGGGAGAGGCCAGTTTATCCTTAAGAACTGTGTGCATCACCAAACAATAAATGAGCCCGACATTTATAATTTGAGAGTCCAACAGATCACTTAAAGCTGTATAGAATAGGCCAAATTGTGAATTCACAATGAATGAGGCGCTGAGATCCACAGAATATATTTTTTTCACATAGGAGAAAGCAAAAATAAAAGTTTTGTCATTTGATTCAATAGGAAGTTTATTATAATTCTCTTAATTTTTCATACTCAACTAACTGGTTTATCTCATGCTCCGAAACCCAAAATAAATCAAGAAGAAAATATTATATACCTAATAGTTGTTTAGTGTCAAGAGAGTCATGCTTTGCAGGACCAATCATTTTGAAGGACATTAGCTAAATTACGGTGTTGGCAAAGTGCATTCAAGGATAAGGCTTGAGTGGAAAGATAATTTGAATGATTTCTCATAAATGGCTTTTATCAATAAAATATTTGACATTTTTAATGTAGTTATTTATAAGAAATTCTTATGCATTTATGAGTCCAGGTAGAATCTGAATAATAAATAGAACAGGATAGTGCATTCATCGAGGGAGAAATTCTTTGTGAATCCGTCAAGCCTTTATAGAGTATATTGAGGCTATGATTAGTAGGTTTCTATTGAAATGGAGGTTTAATTTATAATAATAATAAAAAGTATATGTAAATGTTATGCAATACCACTTAAAGTTTCTGAAATCTCTTTTAAAAGAAAACAATTAGAGAGCCTTAAGAAACAGATGATATGGTGAGAACAATAATATTTGCAGACGAATTATCTGCAGTTTTAGGTAAAATGTTGGAATAGAAGAATCTGGAATCTGAGAGATTAGTAATCTGTTTTTACCAAAATTTAGAAAAGGAAGCATATGATATTGGTCAGGGGAATGACCAGAGTAGGGAAATGTGAGAAATATTACTAAGATTTGATGACATTTGATAATTGCATAGTTTAAATTTGGGGTTGATAACATCAAAATATTAATTTGCTATTAGGGGAAGTAAACTATAGACAGAATTAGTAAATAGTAAGATATGGAACACTTATAGCTAAATATTTGTCTATGAAGCAAAAACTAATTGGTATATATTTTGTCTCAACAGTTTACTATTGAGGAAACTTGGATGAGTTATATGATCTTTATGAGACTCTTTTTTTCTTAGATTTCTAAATTGGAATAATAACAGGACTTATCTGTCAGACTTATGTTGAAGACTAACTACAATGATCCATGTAAAGTGCTCAACAGATAGTCTCAATAAATATTAGCAACTTTAGGTATTACTGTGATAGTGATAGTTGCTGTGTTCTGAGACTAATTTAAGCATATCTGTCCAATTGAATGCTCTTTCAGGCTGCTGGAGATATATGGTTATAGTTCAGACACAGTTCATAGCTTGGGGTATGGAACTGAGAAGAATATTTAATTAAAATAGGAGTAAAAGTTCACATTATAGAATTATTTGCCTTGCCAGGATGAGGTAAAATGAAAACGGAGAAAATCAAATTGCTGGTTTTTCTTCACAAAAGAGCTGGTGAAATAACAATTGCTTCACAGAGCTTCAGACAGCCAGGTCTTAGCTTAGAAGTCTAGAAATGCAAGTGCCAATGTAACAGATGTTTCTCCTTAAAGGGGTCAAGATACTGTCACCTCAGCATTTTCTAAAGAGTTTTGTACAGAGCACTAATTGCACCAGATATTTAATTTGGAGAATTCCTATGATAGGATATGTTTGAGAAATGTATTTAAAGCTGTGAAAAAATCTGTGGGAAGAATCTCGTTTGCTTTATTTGAACTAGAATTTCCTAAAGTGATTCAGATCAATCTTTTCTCTATTCTATACCATCTATTAGTATTCTGAGGAATTTGTGTTCCATGAGACAGACTTAACTATGTTTATTAGTCAAAATCTTTCCAAATCCATATAGCCCTCTTGTGCAGGCAAAGATGATCAACTTGTTTTATATTTTCAACGAAGTAGACAAATCCTTCAGAAATCCCAAACCGTTACAGAATCAAGGAACACATAGTTACCATTGATCCCAGGAGACATCTGTTGATCCCTGTCCTCTACCTTTCTGTTTCTGGCCCCTTGTGATTTACAATTGAGTCCATCTATTCAGGCCTCTCTGGTAGAGCTCTGCTGTACATCTTAGTTTCACTGAATTCAGACAAACTACTCCTCCTAGATTTGTTTTTGGCTGTTTTGTATATTTTGATACAAAGTAGAAAGGGAAATATCTACATAAGTGAACAAAATTATAAGATGCATATATATTTCAATAAATTTACATCTGTGATCTAAAGATGAGAAGTGGAGTGCCCAGCAAGCACTACTACCACCTGCTTGTAACTTTGCAGCTTATCTTTTGTTGTGGTGCAAGGGTACTGCATATGCATGCAACCATTTTCTCTGGGAAACTCTGAAGACATCCCTCCTGTTCTAAAACATTTCCCTGACATCTGCAAGGGATTACAATAAAGGTAGTGCCTACTATCCTAGAGCAAATGGATTTTCCTTAGATCCAAGGATAAGAACAACAACATATGGAGAAAATCTCGGAATAAAATAGTATAATACTACCCAATCAACTTTAATTCAGATGATACAGGGAGAAAATATATATGAGTGAGAATTTAAAAATAACAATAGAGAAAGGGGGACTTCATGTTGCTCAACATAAATACCCACCCTCTAAGCTCTTTAGGTTACATACTCTAGAATTACCAAATTCTACATTGAGCATATTGTTTCATAAAACATAATAAAGTTTTAGAGGGGCATAAAATTTTGCATTACTTTTGAAAGCACAAAATAATACAGCACTGCTCAGTTATTGCAATTTCAAATGATGGTATAAGATAGTGATCCATCCACATAGTCTTACATTAACATTTCCTAAGGACTTTTCAACTCAACAGCACATGCTATTTCAGGTGTGTGTATGTGTGTGTGTGTGTGTAGTTAGGTATCTAGCCCATAATTAACAATAAGCAATAGCCATTACTGTGAGACTCTTCTCAGAATGCTAGAATCCTATAGTTATGATATGGAGAATACTTTGAAAAGACGTGAAACTTTGTTCTCATCTAACTTATTGTGGAATGGTATCAAGACATCAATTCTTAACATTCTAAGGAACTAAAGCAGCACATCTGTGTATCAGAAGAGGGTTAGATGTGGTAAAGAATTTAGATATCAGATCTTTAGATTAGTAGATTTGCTTCTTTGTTATTCAGAACACTTCCAAACACCAGAGTTTGGCCAAATGAGGACTCTGACCTTTTTTTGGTAGATTGTACAATCTGACAGTCTTTTGCACTAAAAGGCCTTAAATGCTTCAGGTAAAGCATTTAGAATCACAGAGGAAGAATGCTAAAAGGGTCATATTTTTAAAACTTTATTAAGGAGTTTTCTGCCACCATTTATATGGTAGAGCAAAACTGGATGGCTTGTATGCAAGACCGTTATGATTATTATATTTGTGGAAAATCCTGCCACTGTGGGATAAGGGATGGATTAAAGTGGGAAGAGATTGGAGGTGTGCCAAACTAAATTAGAAATATTTTCTTGGCTTTGTTCAATTAATTGAAAGCAAGCCTGATAACTTGGCTAATAATTTTTTTTAAAGTTTTATCAGATAGAAAATATTGGTTGAAAGTAATTGAAAAAACAACTGAAGTTAAATACTGTAGGAATTTATTAGTTCAAAAACAGTAGGTCAGAGGTAAAATAACACCTGTCATTGTTTTTCCAGAATACCCTTTATTTGTCTGTAATTCTCCTGGCTCTGTCCTCTTCCTTCTCTTGATCTCATCTTCATGCTGAATGCAAGAGGACAGAAGTAACTCAAGGAATCACATTTACAACAACAGAGGAATAAAGGGGACTATCTCGTTTAGTATTTTCTTCATCTTTTTTAAAAAAATATAGATGATTTTTTAAAAATTTTTATTTTATTTTGTTTTATATGACAGCAGAATTCATTACAATTCATGTTAGATATATAGAGCACAATTTTTCCTATCTTTGGTTGTATACAAAGTATATTCACATTATTCATGTCTTCATGCATGTACTTAGGTAATGATGTCCATCTCATTCCACCATTTTTTCTTCTTTTGACTGGGAAAACATGTTCCTGGAAGTCACTATTCCTGTTTCCTTAGATGTTTCTACAGGTTTCATTGGTTAGAAGTAAGTTAAGTGATTCACATGTCCAGGCCTACATGAGTCACTGACAAAAAGGATGGAATTACATTCATTGGCTTTAACTAAATAGAATGTTTAATCAACTGGGTTTGGGATGCCACTTTCTGAGGCCTGTGCAATAGAAAAAATGGGATTCAGGTTAGCGATGAAAGAAAGAAAGAGATACTGAGTTGGCTACTGTCATGAAAAGTTAACTGGTATGAATCAAAAACACCATCCAGAAAGATGCTGTACTAATAATGAGATCTTCTTCATTGCTATATCACGATGGTTTCCAAAGTTCTATTCTTGATGGTCTAGCACCATTCCCTTTACAAAATTTACTTTTCAATAGATGCTCATTCAGAGTATTTAGGAACACACCGTTTGTCTCTCTGCCCTTTATAACATCTCTATACTCCCTTTATTTTTCTTAGATACTTCTTCTTCTAAAGCATCAGGGTTGACAGGGAATAGAAACTTCTGCATTCAGTTAAAGGTGTCCACTTTAAGATAAATAATTTGAGAATCAGTGTCTACCCAATATTTCATAGGAAATATAAAGGCAAATGTAATAGAAACTTAAGACAGTTTGATATTGTCTAAAAACTCAGTGGTGTCAAAATGGCAGCTCTTAGTTGAATTCTATCTGAAACTGACATTGACAGTGAATGATCTATTTTTAAATTTGATAAAAAATAATTTATTATTCCTCAAGTTCTTATCAATAATTATCTCTATTCAATCCAATGATATCTGTGGCATAAATTCTGAATGTGTCCTGTCAAGTGGAAAAATGTGAATGATCTTGAAATCAATATTTGTTAAAACTTACAAGAAAATATACATAGATCTTAAGAATACCTATGATACAAATATCAGTAAAATTATTTTCAACCATCATGAAAGCTGCATTCTTCTTGAGTGTGCACTAAAAGCATTGTGACACATCTAAGTGGTTTATTTGCCATTTTAGCTTTTACCACAGAATTATTAAACAACAAAATAAGACAGTTTGGCCCGTTACAATGACACAATAATATCTGAACACACTTCTGTAGTTGTTCAATTCAGAAGAAACAATATCAAATTGAACAAAATCAATGTCAATAGCAAAATATGATTTTAGGAATCATAAGAGAACTTACAAGGACAACTGAAGATAGAAATCAACAGAAGGAGGAAAAGCCCAGGGGAGAAAGTGAAGAAAAAATGAACTTAGTTAAATGCCTGAATTCAATGGTGGCATTTCACTAGTACATAGATTATAAACTAGTTTTCATTAAATTATTATTTGAAAATTTTGTTGGCAGAGCCTAAAACCATACTGCATGCTTAGAATGAATCAGACACCAATATAAGGTTTTGTATTAATACTAATGAAAATATAAGTGGCTTCCAATGAAAGTATGCATTCCAATCATATTCTTAATATTCAGTGGAAGTTCCAGATTAAAAATCATTGACCCTGATATCCGTAGGAAATATTATAAAGAGGGAAAAGAAGAAAAGATGTCTCCTGATTGTGCCACTTTCCTGATCATTGTCAAATGAAATTATTGAGTAAGCAATTGATTACAAAGAACAAAAATTTTGAGAAATATACAAAACTATACTGAAATCCCATTGTTTATCTTTCTTCTTAGTAATGTATTCCTTCAGTGGCTTCAGATGCCCCACTATTTCTAACTTCTACCTCACAGTGGATGGTTTAAAACTATGGGATTTTACCAATTTCAAGACACCTGATATTAAGAAGGCAAAAAAGAAAAGCCTAAAAAGAAGAGTTGACAGAAAGGACAAGTTTTCATATGGATACAATATCCACAATCTCCAGATCTGTCTGGATCACTGAAAAAGAAGGTTTCACACTTGGCTTTCCCTTTTTTTCATAACTCAGTTTTTCAAAGCAATCCATATTATCAATGCTAAGTATGATTGAAATTTTATGGTTGAAAGATTTTCAGCATTACTGAGTAGAGATCAAGTAAACAAAAAAAAATCTAAACACTATTTATTTGGTACTAGAGATTGAACCCAGAAGTGTGTGAACACTGAGCCATATCCCTGATGCTTTTTATTCTCTTTATTTATTTATTTTGAGACATGGTTTTATTAAATTGCTTAAGGCCTCACTTAATTGCTGAGGCTGGCTTTGAACTTGTGATCCTCCTGTCTCAGCCTCTGGAGCCACCAGGATTACACGCATGCACCACTCTTCCTGGCTAAAATCTGAACACTCTTGAAAGAGACTCTCTCCTTTGTGGTGGCCATCCCTAAAACTATTTGGTCTTCCACTGCGTCAGAGCGAAAAATGCCCGGAATACTGTTAGAGAGCAAATCACAAAGGAAATGTCACATCTGTGACCTTCCTTATGACAGTATCACTCTGAAAAGCACTTGTTGCTCAATGTAATGTGTGGAGTCACAAAGAAAGGACACTTTGGGACCCAGTGATTCATCTGGTATGGAGAACATTTTTTATTACACCTGGGGGTGAATAGAAACATGAAGCAAGCCAGAGGCTGGATGCCTCTCAGATAATCCCTGCGCCTTGAAGTCACAGACCATGGCTAGGATAAAATACTTCACACTGTTAATAAAATAAAGGTTAACAGTTGACTGGAGGAGAAAGAGATTACCTGTATGCACGTCAGACAGGGAACAGGAGGACTGACCCGAATGCCACATAAATCTGAAGAATTTTCAATTATGAGGGCATTCAACAAATACTCAATGATTTCAGGGTAAAACAAGGTTTAGAATGTATTTCCTCATGGACGGAAACCATACTTTCCAACATGAATTGCATTTTACCCAGCAGGCAAGATTTGCTTGGATAACCACACAGTCCTTGCACTCACTTATAGCACAAAACAAATGTATGTCTGAGAGGACATTTAGCCTAGGTGAGGGGATTCTGGCACACTTAGCAGGCAGTCCTATTTCCATACCATTTATCGCACTCGGGGCAGTTTGGGGCACATGTGACAGGCAGTCAGTTAAACAGAGATTAGTGTGTTGGCTGAGCAATAATTCAAATCCAAGTGAACCTGAAACCTTAAAAGTCAAAATAACTCCATTGTCCCTGTTCTGGTTCATCATTCTTTTTTTAAGTAGAAGAAAACAACCTGAACTTCCAGAACATTCACATTAAGAAAACATAAATTGACTTCACCATTCAAATATGATACGAGTCATGACTTTTCTGTGTAATACTTAAATATTACTCATATCAGCATAATAATACCCTACCATCTGTAGAAAGTTTTCTCATGAGATTTGCAAACTATTTTGCATACTCAGTAAATATCTTAAGATGTACTCATACTACCTGATAATGACAGGCATTGGGGGAGAGTTGCCTGGCACTTTTAAATTTCATGCAGTTTAGTGAACTTGGACAAACACATAGTTCAAATGTCCTTGTCTGAAAGAGTGGTCAAGCAAATCAAAAGTGGATCTTAAGCTCAGGAGTCTCCACTTGACTAAGGGGACAGTAGAGAATTATTGACATTTCTCTGTGACTAACTCACACACATCCAGAGCCAGAGGCAAGTGGGCAGAAGATCATTTTTCAATACTTTCCTTTGTGTCTTGTTAGGATCTTTCAACATCCATTAAGTGTGCTTTGAAACCTACAACGCAGAGAGCAAACTAGCACAGTGGACCAGGATAATATTTGAGAGGACAAGAAGGGATAATAATAAACTTTATTAAATATGTCAGTAGGACTTTGTGCCTTTTATATACAAGAGAAACTCTAAGCTCCACAACAAGCACCATTCACAATGTGATGTTATTGATTCCACTTGTGAGAAAATTCATAAACATGAATGGCATAGGTCAGTGATTGATATGTCAATCCTCCAGATGTGATGAATATGTAGAATTGTTGTGGTTGGCGTTGTAAAAATGATCTTCATGTATCAGAGTATGTTACCATTGATTTATAAGTATTTCATAAAACATTATTTCAAGAAGCATTACTTCAGATTCATAGTTGCATTTATTTACATTTTGCTGATAGAGAATGTATAGGTTTATTTTACTTGAAGAACAAAAATACTATCCTTTTTATGTACAAATTACATAAATTTACTTTTATCCTGAAATCATTATTTTTGACAGGGTATTTTATAGAACAGTAAATCAGGAAGATGTTATAATCTGCACTTTACTGGCAACAAGAAAGTCTGACCAGAGGAAGTAGAAACTAAATTCCAAGCATACTTAATTGGTAAGGGAAAGACCCAGTGTTTCTCAAGTGAAGCAAGGCAAGAGTGTGTTTGGTTTGGTAATAGAAAGATTCTTACAGGGACAGATTCTTAGGATGACTCAAAACTGAGGAGTCGGTCCCCAGGGCCAAAGGTTTAGCACACTAATCAATGGTGAGACATTAGGTCCAGGATCCAGGATGCCTATCTGTCAGGTTAAAATAAAATTGGTAGGAATCTAAAAAGACAAGACAGAGGAATTAGAATGGTATCCTGGCTATTATTAAAGATCTGTGCTATGAATTTTGGAGTTCATAAGTAGAAATCCAGTTATTGCTGAAACACAGCAATTATACAAGTTGGGTAAAAAGTAGACAATAAGAATTAATGGAATAGAATAAAATAATTGATTAAAAGGAATATGAAATAGAGCAATAAGTAGATCGATCATTCTAAGGTCAGTGTAGGTCTAGGTGGAAACACTTCCGTGAAAAAAAATCAAGTAAATCCTTGCTAAATCTCCCATAATTTCACCTGCTAAAGGGCAAGATATATCTGGGAATATATCTTCAGTGCAGAAGAAGACATAATGTTTATGACATTATGATACTAACACATAACAACATAGGTGTGAGAATCCAAGTCAGGAGGTTATACTTGTGCTGTTCCTCCAAATGTTGCTCTTTTATTCGTCCTGTACACATGCCTGTATAGATACAAGCTGTGTTTCCCAGTCTCTTGTAATAGTATGTTGATGTGACTAGGCTCAGGTTAATTAAATGTAAGAGAAAGTCACTTGAATGAAATCCATCTCCAATTTAAACTGTTACACCCCCAGGGGTACTAATGGGGTTATGCACCTGAGGGGTTTAGAGTTTAAAGTTTAAAATAGCTGGAATGTCATTTGGGATCAAACAGCCTCTTTTTCTATTAACAGTAACATATCTTTTACCCATAGTACAGGTTATCTCTAAGTATCACTAATGTAAACCAAAACAACCATTAAAGAATATCTGTATTCAAACAGCACAGAAAAAAATATGAATAATCACAATAAATGATAAAACAATTTTGTTAAAAATGTTGAGAGTTATTCATGAACAGCACTGCCGTTTGATATTGCTGACTTTTAAAACACTGAATTCAATGTAAAAATATCATACTTCAGTATCCATGGAGACTTTGTTCCAGCACCCATTGAAAATTACCAAAATTAGAGGACACTCAAGTCCCTTGTTTAAAATGGCATGATGTTTACAGATGTCCTATACACATCCTCCTAATACTATATAAATGCTATGTTAATAGTTGTTAAACTGTTCTGTTTAAGGAATAATATAAGAAAAAAGTCTGAACATGTTCAATACAGGTACATTTCTTTTTTCAAATATTGTCAATCCATGGTTTGTTGAATCTATAGAAGGAAATCACAGAGAGGGCAGGATGTTTATTCATTTTATTCAAAAATATTTCTTGGTGCCTACTTTGTGCACTACACAATCTACTATTTGTTCGTCAGGGATACTTCAAGGTATAAAACAGATCAATATCCTTGCCTCCTGGAACCCACTTTCTAGCAAGGGAAAGAAGGAAAAATCAGCATATAAATAACTAAGGTATATTGTAGCTTCTAAGGTGATCAATAAGGTACATAATACAGAGCAGAGTAATGGGACTTGAGTGTGGACAGTGTTCAGGTTGTAAATTACATAGGCAGTTTGTCAGGGTAGAGATCATTGTGAAGGTGAAATGTGAGCAGAAGTTGAAAAAATGCAAGCAAGTTAGCCAGATGGACATCTGGGGGAAGAGAGTTTCAGGAGAAGGAAGCATCTGTGCAAAAACCCTGCAGTTAGGGCATGTGTAGCATGTTCTAGGACCACAAGTCACCCAGGAGGTTTAAATGGGGAGAAGAAAGGTACAGAAAAAGGGATGAGAATGCAGAGGCAGTGAGGACAGATCATGCAGGCTCTGGCAGACCACCATAAGGAATGATTCTTACTCTACTAGAAGTGAAAAATCATGGCAGGTTCTTCGCGGAAAAAAAAATGATTTGATCAGATTCATGTTGTAAGAGGACTTAAGCTATTAAAAGATGGAATTATCTCAAGAAAAATTAGAAACAGTTCTTAAGAAAGAACCAATGACCATTAAAACAATCTTACCAAAAGAAGCAAAAGAAAAAAGTCGTTTAAAAATAGAAAAAGGGAATGTTGTATAAAAAGGTAAAAACAAAACAAGACTAATCGACTAATATATTCATTTTAGGGACAAATAGTTTTAAATCATTCAACATCTATCAAAATAGAACAGTAGACAGCCAGTTTGTTATTGTGGGGTAAAATACCTTATATACTCATATGAGCCAAAAGTACTACTATATTTTATTAGATTATGTTAAGAATTATGATAGATGATCACGAGATACTATAAGCAGAATAAGGATTCCTGAATCTGTAGTGAGAGAGTATTGCCATCCAGTTCAAGTATTCTTTGTCATCTGAAGTGCAAATTTGCATGTTATACAAAATGCATCAAAGAGTCCATATTTCTTCAAATCTCAAATTCCATAAAGATCCTATGTCCTTAAAAATTTTGTTCAGAAATAAATCATACCTCACACAAGCAATGACAATGTAATATCTCTTTTAACCTTGAGTCAAACTTTGTAAATGCCAAGTAGGCACTTAGAACAGGCTGCTTCATTTTGTGTACTTCTTTGTGTTCTTTCCTTTAAATGCAGCTATTTCTTGGGAGGCTTAGCCACATACCAGATTAGAAATACCATGTCCAGTCATTTTAGTTATCGGTGCACCTATTCCTTCATAATTCAAAACTAACTGAAAGGATTATTTTTTAGAGCTTTCCAAAAGGAACACCTTATCACTTAGATGAAGTGTGGAAAAGTTGAATTCTAAATCCAAAAGAGTTATGAATGTCCAAAGCACTGAAAACCTAGGATTATAAAGACAGTCCGAATCCACACATTTTTATCATCTTTGCCATGTAAACACTCCATTTAACACTCCATTTTTATTTCTAGGTCTTATTATTATGTCAAGACCTATGCTATTTAGATATATATTAAGAAGTCAGTACCTATTTTTTTCTGGCAAAATTTAGATGAAACCAAAAGAAAATAAAAACATAATCTAAGGAAGGAGTATTAAAAAAATCAGTATTTTTTTCAACAAAAATAGATTCTACTCATGAAACAATTTACTCTTTTTAAATATGATTATATAGTGCTATCATGAAAATTGACTGGGATATGATTTTAATTAACTTGAAATGGTGCTCTTTTCAATATGTGCTACCAAGATAGAAAGATAAACTGTTAAGTGTTAGCTATCTCATTTGCAATTAAAGATCTGCTCCCTGTTCAAATCACTCATAAGTTAATATTGACAGATAGGAGGGCTCATTTCAATGCTTCAATGTGTCTCTCTGTCTCTAAGCAAATTCATTCCCCCAAATTTTCAATGTGTGGCCTCTTAATAACCATAGATTTTTTTTCTAGATGTCATAATGACATCTGCAGTATTATTTTATAATTTTGAGGCAGTGACATCTGCGTTGCAGGTAATTTCAGCTTCTCTCATAACAAATATGTCATCAGTTTTACTTTTCCAAGGAAGAATGAAGTCTCAGTAGATCCAGTGAAATATACTTCCTTGTAGGGAAATTTGCTACGTTCCCTTGGTCCCTCTTCTCTTCCACCATGAAACTATGATATCATTTCAAGGGATATTGTGAAATGAACCATGACATGGTAAAGGCTGGTTGACCTTATGAATGGGCAAGTGAAATGGAAATTATATAAAGAAAGGAAAAAGAAGACCATCTTGTGCTTAAAGGTCACATCCTTAACCTGTCATATTATTTGAAACTCAAAAGTTTTATTTATATTTCTTAAAACTCCACCTCAACAGTGCCTAAAAAAATTCAAATAACTCTGAGAGTGTTAGGAAAATAAATTTAGAATAAATTTATCTCAAATGATTCCTAGAAGAGTCTGCTGGAATAGAACAGAGTAATTTACATCTTCAAAGGACTAGGGAAAGATAGCTGTAAAATCACTTTCTACACAGGTGGAGACTTCAGGAGAAGGAGATGTTAAAAAGAACTGTGTAGAGGGATGAAGACACACTTCATTCACTTCATCTGGGGCACCATAAGCAACCCTGGTCCAAATCTAGCTACTAGTGAGAGACAACTGACAAGGTTTTGGTGAATTATGAAGGAGATAGATGGTCTACTACTGCTGTCAAGGAATTCTTAAATCATCATCTCCTAAGCTAAAACATTGCCAAAAAACATTTATTTACTTATTCATTCCTCCATATATTCAAATGTTAATACACAGAATATGCTAGACACTGTGGACAGCACTCTGATGATATAGAAATGGAGAATAAATGGCCTTTTTCTCAAGAATCTTACAGTCCAGTTGGACAGATAAAGGAGGAAAAAAGATTAGAATAAGTAGTAAAATATAATTGAAAGGGATAGAAAGTATTATGATAGAGCACAATACAGAGAAGGAATCTTTGATAGAAGACTAAAGCAGTTCTTCATGGAGAAGGTGGTGTTTGCAATGGGTTGTGAAGATGACGCTTTGTTGTAAGTGATTCTGGAGACAGCTGTGTTCATTCTAGACTGAATGAATAAATGAATGACATTTAGTAGAAAGCAAAAGATGGATAGTGTCAGTGATGTAGCATGTGCCACCAGAGATACTGTATGCTCTTGGGCAACTTAATCTTTTTGAGTCTTGGTTTCCTCATCTATGAACTAAATGCTTCAAATTCTTTCTACTTGTTCATTCTATGAACACATGAAATCTATGTCAAGTCTCCAATTTTCCTGTGGGAAAACTGAGTATTCCTGATACTTACTAAAATGCTGAATTCTGCCATGGTACTGTGGTTACCTTACCAACCACTCTCCTCAAGAAAGAAAAAAAAAATGCCATGTGAAACAGGGTGGACTCTTGGATTTGTGTCGTAGCCAGAAAGTTGAGATGGGATTTACTTGTTTTCAGATCCAAGGGTCTGCCGTGCTTTCTTATGACAATGTGCTTTTAACTATTAAGATTGTTTCATCATTTTTCCAATCACCTTGGACCTAAACTATTCTAGGCATTACTATGGGTGTTGAAGTAAGTCCAAGACTGAACAACTCTAGTTAGTCAGGTTACAGCAAAACAAAGACATTTGTCCAACATTGAGAATAGTGGTCATTTTCCTCACTGGGTATGCAAAACAAAGGTGGCAACCATCACCTGACCACAAGGAAATCTTAAGGCTAAAGATTCCAGTCAAGAAATGGAGACACAAAGAAGTCAAGATAAGGAGATAGAGCTCAGCAGGCAATCTGACTAAAGTCCATCCTTGGGCACACATTTGGCTTCTGTTTCGTTATAACTGCAGAAAGTTCTTTTGAATTCCATTGTCAGTGAACACTGTGGACACTCTGCCTTCCAGGTGCACTAATTTGTGCCAACTAATTCTTCTCTTTTTACTTCCTACAAGTCAGTTTTCCTGCTCCAATTTTATAGATTGAAGCAAGCATCAGGAATGGAAGAACCCAGATTAATCCAGCAAGGTGACTGCTCCAGTCCTGGCTGGGATATCTCACACAGAGCTCCAGGCCCCAGGCCACAGGCTTATTGCCGACTTCCATTATTTTATCTCCACTCTGTGAATAGCACACCTTAAGTCAATGTTTCTGTGTGGTCAATTTATTTTAAAAAATCTGTTTTTACTAAGGACCCCTACAAATCATGTAACTGAAACATTTCCTAAATTAACAATAATGCCAAAACCTCTTTGCTAGACTTATTTTCCCTGAAGAGAAAACTGATCTGCACTCTATGTAACAAGACCCTCTCATTTTTGTAGTGCTGGGTACAATATCATGAAACTTTGAAGACTAAGGACAAGCTAATTCTTGGCAATAATTTCTCCTATATTTTTTTGTAACAATACTCTTTGTATCAAAACAGAGAATTAGAAATTTTTAAAGAGAAATACTCCTCTCCAAAACTACATTACTATAACATTTGCTGGCTACATATGAAAAACCTTTTTTTTAATTGCACAAAGAGGCATTATTGTATAATAACTCCACACTGAAATATGATTGCATATGAGCCATCATTTCTCTTTGCCAATGTTAATTTAAATGATTCTGGATTTTCTATAAAGCACTCCATGAGGAAAGTCCCTTATCATATATTAGTCTGTCACACACTTTGTTTGGTGGAAGAGTTTTAATTACATATTATGTATCAACACATGAACAATTTAAATTGTATAGCATGACCTCACAGTCTTTTCCTTGTGATCAAAAATAAGTACTAGGTTTCATAAGCTCATGATAGGTATGTTCAATTGTACCTAGGTCAGAAGGTATGTTGAAATACCTGTAAAATTTTAATAAAGTAGTTACATATTTGATTGACTTGTGTATAATACCTATGTGGTTACTCCTGATAAAAGAGTCTCTATGTTGGCTTAATTATCTTTTCAGACTATAATTATCAATGGAGAGTGGTTAATTATTTTAGAATTTATTGAGGACCATAATCACATATTAGATTAAAGTAAACAGACTTTACTGTTCAATTTGCTATAAACCAGGAGGTAGAATGTTGTACTGATGTCTTTACCCTAAAACAGAGTTGGATTCAACTCCTAATTACAATAATGTCTATTGACTGATGTTTCAGGAAAATCACTGAGCTATCTGGCCCTCTGTTCCCTCTACTGCAAAAGGTGAATAATAATAGCTACTATTCAAACTGTTTTTGTGAGAATAAGAATTAATACTTGCAAGAAACAGAGTTAACAAACTGTTAACTCTCATATTCTTGAGAGTAAGAAATACTGCTCATTCTATTCACAAAGATAGTTTAATGAACCATAGAAACTCACATTGTGCAAATCTTTAAAAGTTATATTGGCTTTCATCAGTACTTACAGAAACAGATTCACTATCCCGTTTGCTTTAACATTCATTATTAAAATGTATATAGATATGTCACCTGCCTCAGTAATCAAATAGGACCAACAAATCAAATTATTTAGCAGCAATAATGACAAATCAGCATTTATGATTTTTTTCAGTGTCATGTCAGCTTGGCCTCAGCTGCTTAATGGCCCCAAGACTTATTTTTTTCTTCCAGTGAAGAAGCTTCTAACAACAAACACAATTAAAAAAAAAAAAAAAAAACAGATTCGATGGCATACTGAGAATTTATCTACGTTCCTCAGTAAAAACAATATTATGTAATTAAACCACTAAGATAAGTTAACTTAAAAACTCAGAATGCTAGTGGCTTTGGTTCTTTTATAATTTGCATTTTAAGAAACATTTTTAAATTTTTAATATTGTGTTATAATCTATCACCTGTCACTTGAAGAACAATTGTGTTGAGATTAGCTTTGTAGAAATGTTGTTTTCTGCATCAGGAACATCATGATGTGCTTAAAACTACTTGCAAGAGAAGGGAATAAATTGGATTTAGTTTCCCTACATTTTGACTTTTTAAACAGTTTCTCTGTGTCCTTTTTGTACATTTCTTCTTTCATCTGTCTTTCCTAATGCTTACCCATGTTGTTAGCTATAAAACAGACCATGTCATTTATTTGGCAAATGTAAAATTAAAAGGTTATCATGAGAAAATTTTGCTGTAGCAACCGTTTGGCTGAGATCATTCCACAGTGAGATACAAAGTAATGTGAAATAATAAAAATCACTTAAACCTGAGAAAGTTATTAATAAATCAGGAGAAATCAAGTGTGCCTAAAAAGACGGAATGTTATATATTTTGTGTCAGTTACCAGCTTTATTACATGTGTAGTTGCTCTACCATGGAGGATATGCATTTGAGCTAATGTTGTAAATTATTCTAAAGAACATACAGTAAAATCTTTTCATAGTATCCCCATACTTAATGTTTTCCCATATGGAGAAAATGCCTGACTTACATAACCCTCTTACAAAGAAGTAGTCCTCTAGGATCAAGGCTAACATCCAGGACCATAGTACCTCTCCCTAGTTATTTCTTCACTTTTAAGACAGAGAGATTTATGGGCCATAAGGATAAAAACAGGAACAAGCAGGTTCAGGATGCAAACCATCTAATTAGGGACAGGAAAAGTAAATAGCAGTCTGCCACAGGTGCTAATGCTGTTACAGCAACTGCTGTTGCTACTAAGAACAAAAATAATAGGGTATATGTCTCATTCGAATGAGCTGGCTTGCAAATGCACTTTTTGTTTTGGTAAGGGAACCTTTAGCAAAACATGACCCTGAGAAAGTTACTTAAATATAAACCTCTATTCTGTCATCTATAAAATATGGATGATAGCTAACTCATAGAATGAGATATGTATGGCAAGGCCTGAACAACTAAAGAAATCCATGAATAGGAGCTATTTATTGTTCTTATTACTATTCATTATCTACTTACTACTCTTCTCATTACTCTTACTATGGCAGGCAAAATGACATATTTAACAAAGCTCTGATACCCAAGTAGATCACAGCCTAGTTAGGGATTTAGTTTTGCAGATATGTTTAAAAAGCAATACAATCAAAATTACATGTGATAATTTCAAATCTAGGCCAGTCAGGCAATCTATGCTAAAGATGTTATTTTCCTGTACCTGTTTTTATCCAGAAAAGAATTGAGTTAGCATAATATTCTTGTTCATGAAAAGATGAAAGAGAAAGAAAGAAAGAAAAAAAAAAAACAACCACATGTTCATATCCTCTTTCTGCTTGCATTAGACCCATTTCCCATAACAAGTCTGTGTCCAATGTAGAGATGTCTAAATATAAATGTTTTCAAAAACCATGATCAATCTAATCTAAAAGCCAAAGTAGCTGAATAACATATCAGAATTATCCGAAAACTTTTATGTATTTTTCTTCACAGTTTTAAAAAACAGATAGTTATTGAATTTGTCCTGTTGGCTGTTCATTGTCTTTGTTGACCAAAGGAACTGAAACCTGCCATCAATGTAACTTTGTTCCTATCTTCAAGGTGATAATAACAATGGCCACTGTCAGGACAACTTTGACCTGGAGTGACAGCGGCTGCTGTGGCTGAAATGCTTGCTCTGGGCTAACTGGACTTTGATTGACTCCGTGTGTTTCAGCTGAATCAGAGGCAATTTTGAACTGCTGAGCAGGAAATGATCTACTCCTTCAATGAATAGGTTAGACACGTGGGAATGACAAAGAACATCCTATTGACAGGTCATGGTTAGGTCTGAGACGGAAAGGGGAAGGCTTTCCGCTGTGACGCCCTTGAGCGCAGATGACCCAAACAAATATTCAGGGGAGATAACTAGTTCTC
This sequence comes from Ictidomys tridecemlineatus, assembly GCF_052094955.1. Taxonomy (NCBI): domain Eukaryota; kingdom Metazoa; phylum Chordata; class Mammalia; order Rodentia; family Sciuridae; genus Ictidomys; species Ictidomys tridecemlineatus. Next base: position 37,598,595 of record NC_135490.1, read on the forward strand.
CAAAGGCTTACTCCTGTCCTCATATGTGCCAATCAAACATTTTGCCTGAAAACTCTCATGAAATGATGGCAATAGTGATGCGGATATTTTAAATGATTAATCTCTCTCCTTAGTTTTTACATATGTTACAAAGAGTAGAAATTTAAGAATTATGACTAGAATACTGAAAACATGGTGCTAGAAATTTTCCCTTTGTTCCCTTTCTCATTTTCATGACATAATTGCTTGTCTCATTAAAAAATCTGAAAATGAGCCATTGTTTTTTTTCGTACTGATTAAACGAACTACATTTGAAATGCTTAAAAAAAAATTTGGAACACTATTGAAGAAGTTCTCGAACACATCAGATGATTAATTTTTCATAAGCTACTTTCATTCCAGTCTCATTTTAACTGAATATTTTATTCACTTATTTTTCTTTTGGTGGTGGGGGGGCAGGCAAGAGCAGAGTTGGTGGAATGATCGTAGTGACAGGAATAGAAGAAGTAGAAGTATAAAAAATTGAGAACGTGTAAAAATAAACAAAAGCATTAATTTTGAGGAAAAGTGCTTAATGTAGCCACTTAAATATCACTTTCTCCCTGGCATAAGGCTATCCAGTAATTATGTATTGCACACGAGAGCTATAAAATCAGTAGAGCTAAGCCATACAACTCTTTTAAAATGATATTTTGGCTTCATTATTGTTTGAGAACAATGCACTAAACTATTACTAGGAAGGATCTTGAACTTGTGATATATAAATAAAGCCTGGGTTGCAAGTACTTAGAACAAATGTAAAAAATTATCTCAACTTTAAACGTGTGCCAAAGAGGTAAAAATGGCTGAGATTTCTATGTACTTCACCTGGGGTGCAGGAGGAATATAGTGACATGCTACAAAAGGTGGAATAAGATTTGTAAAGTCCTCACATCAATAGAAATACGTGGGTGTTGAATGTGCTATGCAGGAGAACTCCCACTCTTCATTTAAGAATACACAGTCCAGGAAAATGGAGGTCACAGGTAGTTATGTCAGGAATGCAGTGTCAGTGTGTCTAGGAAGGTCTTTGTCCATATGGAGCCTATTCCACATATATGCACAATTTTTAAAAAAATTTTATATAGCAATTAAAAATAAATTTTAAATAAACAACTGAATAAAACAAGAGTTAACGCCAAAGAAGCGAACAAGAACAAGAATGGTGGCGAACAAGAAAAAGAATGGTGGCGAACAAGAACTCGTATCTAGTATGATGTGTCCAGCACTGTGCAGAGTAGGAGAGCATCTATATGCTGGGATGAAGTGCTGGATTCTCTTGCTCCTTGTTGAGAAGCGGTATCAGGACCCTGTGATAATATAATACCATTAAAATGGTCATCTAGGGCTGGGATCGTGGCTCAGCGGTAGAGGGCTCCCCTAGCACAGGCGGGACCCAGGTTCAATTCTCAGCACCACATAAAAATAAAGGCATTGTGTTGTGTCCATCTACAAAAAAAGATATCTCCCCCCTTTCTCTCTCTCTCTCTCCTTTTTTAAAAAATGATCATCTATATATCTTGAGTTATATTGCTTTTAATTTAGGTTACTATGCAAAGATCAGGATATTCTGCTCCACAGAGATGACCAATTTATCCACATTTCAGTATTAATTTAATTTTAAGAATTGGATATTCTGAATAAATAATCTTGTGAGACAGAATATTGTGATCAGTCCTGTAAGCCTGACATACAAAAGCTGAATACAAGACACTGGATTTTGATTGTCCCATATTGGTACAGTGGACCTAAGGAAATATTGCTGGTTGTACAAACGACTACTTTATCATTAACAAGCTCTTCGCTATAATGCACAGTAGATAATTGAAAGTGTGTCATATAGATAAGTGAGTCATTATATAGATAAGAAACCTGAATGGAAGAATTAAGTCAAGAGAAAATTATTTTTAAAATAATAAGGAGAGCTATTTCTTGGTGGAGGGTACCTGGGATTAAACTCAGGGGCACTCTACCACTGAGCCACATCCCCAGCCCTATTTTTGTATTTTATTTAGAGACAGGGTCTCATTGAGTTGCTTAGCACCTTTCTGTTGCTGTGGCTGACTTTGAACTCAAGATTCTCCTGCTTCAGCCTCCTAAACCACTGGGATTACATGTGTGCACCTCTAGGCTCAGCTAGCTGTTAGTTTTTCTTATAGCTACTTTTACGTAATTCCCAATAAACAGTACCATAAAATAATAGTAATTTTTTATTTCCTATGATTTTGTGCATAGATAATTTGGGCAGTTCTTCTGCTGGTCTAATTTGGATTCAATCATGCAACTGCAATCATCTGCAATTGAGGTAAGTAGAGGGCCTAGGGTGGCTTCACTCATTTGTCTAGCATTCCATGCTGTCTATTGTTTCCAGTTCACTTAGATTATCACAGCTAATCAGAAGTCTTGCCTTGCATCAAGGAGCTGGAGAAACAGAGCTCACCTCAAAATTATAAGAACAGCAGCATCCCATGGCATGGATCCAGCATCTTTTCTTTAGTGGAGGCATAATTCATTTTCAACCCTTTTTCACAGCTTTCTGCTCTAGAAGTTTCCATTGTGCCCAGTATCTCCATTCAATACTTTATTAAGCATGTGAGTAAGATCAAAGGCAGGGGAAACACAGGCAGAGGGCAGGAGGAAAAGCAGTAACTGAAGGCTTTTTTGTTGTTGTTGTTCTAAATCCAAGTTTTTCTCTCTCCCTTTTTTTTAAATTTAAAGTTCATGGATCTGTATTGACTTTCATATAGAACAAAATCAGCCCAAATATCAAAGACTTCAGAGAAAAATAAACCCCGTCAAAAATTCCATAAAATAAGCATTGGGAGAAAAAAAATCCTTATTTTAAGGCTAAAATGAAAAGGTTGCAATGAAATATATTTACATACAACACAGATTTCACAAAATCAATATTTTGTGAAACTCTTAGAGGACTAAAAATTATCCCTACTAACTTGCTCATGATTTTATTGTTTCTGTTTGCTAGTGAAAACCTTTCCCAATTCTAAATCAAAACTTTTTTGCATTAGAAAAAAAAAATCAAAATGAGTTTACTGTCCATGATGCAATGAAGCAAAAGTCAGTTTTTTAACTCATTTTAAATAAGGACATAAAAAAAGAGAAGATATGGTAATGTTTGCTTAAATTGAAAGGAAAGGATGAAAGAGAAGCATTCACAAGATTTCCAAAGAAAGAGAAATATTAAGTATAAGAGAACTTCCTAACAGTAGCTAAAAGGAAAATTGATGACAGCTGAGGTTCCCAGGCCCCTGAACAACTTTTGCTGTTCTGTCCTTAAATTTCAAACAAAGGAGATGTTGGACCTCTGGGAAATTGCTGCTCAAGAACTGGCAATGGCTTCCTTTTGGCCAATAAATCAAAATCCTCCTTGTGGAAACACAGGAGTTTCTCTGTGCAGCTCCCTCTGGAAGTTTCTGAGCTCATCTGTCAGAACTTGCCAGAGGAACCCTTAGTCCATTCAGGCTCCCATCTCCCATCTGCCTCCACCCCACGTCCCCTCCCTACATTCTGCAGTGCTCACTTTCTAAATGTTCAGACCCTGTGCATCTTTCAACATCTGCTTACTTTTGACATCCTCTATTAAACTCTGGCCAATCCTTTTAAGACTAGGTTGACCTTCCCTTTTCTGACTTCCCGGGGAGAAATTTTGAGTCTGTACTATTCCTTGGGTCTGAGAGCATACAATGATAATTATTAAAAAAAATTAGCAACAGCCATTAAGCTGGGTGCTTTTTATATGCCAGTATAATGAAGGTTATCACATTTCGGCTTCCCAGATCCTATTCTTCCTCTCGAATAGTATCCATGTATTCTGCCGAGCAGTGATCTTGATCCCATTGTATTTGGTCTTGAATTGAGGAAAGTTGTCTTCTGGGACAAAGCCAAAGTCTAGATCTTCTCCTTATCCCAGAGCCCCTCAGGAAATGAACACATGCCGTGTAGAACAAGTAAGGCAAGAACCAGGAAGGCCAGTCATTACTCATCCCAATGGTGATGCTCCCTGGATTGTATCCTCAGCACCCTGTCCAGGCCCTTTCAACTATAAGAATGCTATTTGACTTCTTTCTCACTGCTTCTTGTCTTTTTGGAACTTCCTGGTTCTTGTCATTACTCTATCTGCTCTGTACAGCTTTCTATTAATCTGGTAAGTTCCCTGAAACTTTTTAATAAATTGCTTTTTTTTAAATTAGCTTGAGTCTCTTTCAATTATTTGCAGCCCAGTACCCCGGTATGGCCAAGTACTGTAGACAGTATATTTGTAGCAACTATAATCTCAGGTCACAGACACAGAGCAGAGAAAAGCTACTTTTCTCTTTTTCTATAACAAAGTTAATGGATGTTTTTCAGAGAGCAGAAATCAATCTTAGTTAATTCAGGGCAACCTTAGTCATTTCAGTTTTTTTTAACTCCATTAAAAATATCACACACTTGCTTCTAGTTTGGGAGACTTGTAATACATGGGTCAGAGCAGGAATTTGTTGCTTGGATGCTGTCACGTATCCATGCTGGCCGATGTTGGGATGCCTGACTTTCTTCCAGATTCTTGGCCACTGTTTGCTACTGAATTGTGTCTTTCCAAAATTCATATGGTAAAGTCCAATCCCCAGAACCTTAAAATGTCACTATATTTGGAATTAATGATTTTACAGAGGCAGTTAGATTAAAAATAAGACCTTTAGTGTGGGTCCTAATCCAGTGTAGTTGTTTTCCTTGTAAGAAGATGATATTAGAATTTACACAGAAAGACCAGGGATGTGCACACATAGACTTAAAACTAACAGAGGATGTAGTAAAGAATTACCACCTGCAAGCCAAGGTCAAAGGCCTCAGAAAAAAACAACCTGCCAACAGTTTGATATTGGACCTCCAGCTTTCAGAAGCGTGAGAAAATAATTATCTGTTTTGTAAGCCACACAATCTGTAGGGTCTGGTATGGCTGCCCTGGAAATTCACATAGCCATGTTAATCATGACTTAATCTTACACTATTCATAACCTATGCATATCTGAATCTGAATCTACTTCGTACACTTTTGTGACCCTCTTTGGTCAATTTTATTTACTCTGAAACTCATGCTCTAAAGCACTATTTTAGATGGTTTCCTAATAAATTATACAGTTGTTTGATTGGTTCATGCATGGATGTACATGGTATTCAATATACAGCACACAGATTTACTTGGGTATTTAGATTCAAAATCATATTGACAACTGACATTTTTCTAAATTTTGGACCCAAGGTACAATTTGTAGAGACTCTCCATTTTGCTTCAGGACTCCCTTTCCCAGCAAATTCACCTCCCCATGAACTGGTGAGAATTATTGGTTGTGAGAATCACCAAACATTAATAGTTATTTTAGATGAAAATATTCAAACATTTTGTCAGTTTTGATTCTCACAAAATAAAATTTATATAACTTAAGATATATATGTAATCATATATATAATTATTTCCACATAAAATAGTGTTAATTTTTTGCCTTCTTACATTATTAGTTTGAGATCAAATTGAATGTGGTGTAGTTTCGTACTCTGAATGCTCATTTAAGAAATATTTTTTAATAATTTGTGTGACAATTTTTCATGATTTGCTGAAATTAACAAATTGTTAAATTTTGTTTTTCTCTTATTTTGTTTTGCTTTGAAAAGAAATGGGAGATTTTCATGAAGTGAGAAAAAGAGAAACATAATTTTCCAGATAAGAAATGAGAGAAATATTCCTGGACAGCCAACATCTGGTATCATTTAAGTTTGTCCTGGACAGGGAGAAAAATGGAGATTATACCAAAGGGAACAACCCTGTGCTTGTAGAGAAATGGAGATGACATGGCAGGGTTTTTTTTTCCAGTGATTAAAAACCTTCCATTTTCACGTAGCCTCATGACAAATAGGACATTTATTTTTGTTCTGCTTTTGCATTTCATTGTCTAGTATACAAATTCCAGAGGCAAAAGTGCTAGCATTCTGCTTTCCCAGAGAGTGTTACCAAGTCAAGATACATCAACCTTTCCAACTCTTTAGCAAGCTACCCTCAAAGGCTGCCGTAGGTAAAAGTGCATTAAATTCAAGTGGGGAGATTGGTGATTGTTCTCCTTTTCCAGGAAATTGAGAAAGAAAAGGTATGCTCTTTTAAGGTCAATGTATATGATTACCAGGAAATTTGGTCAAATTTAATCCACTGGCGTTGAGAGTACAGATGTTGTAGGTAATACCTTCCATATAAATCAGTTCTGAACTGAATGTTGCTCATTTGCCTTTTCAGCATTGTAAAAGGGACCAGAATTTAGCATATTGGCGAAGCAACCATATGGCTGATATGCATAGAAATACATAGTTTACATCTGCCTGTTGAAAGCAGTCACCACAGTGAGTCACACAAGCCTGAGGCAAGCAGAATAAAGAAAGTACCAAGTCCCCTGGCCTTGCAGTAGAATCTTCTACTTGCTGCACAGAGTTTAAGCTGGGCTTATGTATGTGATTTCCACTTAGCCAACCTACTGAATGGCCCCTTTGCGCAATGACGATTCAGTTCTTGCTTCTATGTGACTATACTAAAAAAGCTATGAGTGATAAACTTTATAACATAGTTGCAATATTGATATTAAAATTTAAATGAATGCACGAAAGCTGAAGCTGACTGGCTGTAGATGTGTATCTAGTTTTGGGGGAAAGCTAGACTATAAGAGTCAAAATGACAAATATATGTGACAAAAATGGAATTACTGATCTTATATACAAAATATATTTCCTATGATTGATGTCCCAAATAATTTAGGATCAATATTTCCAAGTAATATGATGTGTTTAGTGTATTGCTGGTGATTTCAGGCAAAGAGAGGAACATTTTAAGACACTGGAAATTTCAGAAATGGATGCATACATATATTTAAGAATGGCAATTATTTGAAATATTAACTATTTTGCTAGATAATGATGGCCCAGATACTTACCAGTTGTTTTCTTCTTGTTGAAAAATACAATATTTGTCATAACCAGTTATGTATTTATATATGGTGGCTCCAAACAAAACTATTCCCTTTCCTGCCTAATGCACAGAGAGAAGTCATGTGGAAGGATATGGCTGAAGTGTATTGGCTACTTTGGTTTGCTAACACTTAGACATGATGCCCCAGCCAGGCCCAGCAATGCTCCACCTTCCCAGGAGCAGTTTCTAAATAATTCCACTAGCCCAGTCCCAATAGCAAGTCACTGTCCCCAAAAACAAATGGAAATACTAATCAAAGCATACCTAGTTTTCTCAAATTTTCAATTAGATCAATTACTTCAACTTCCTAGGGGAAAAGTTAGTAAAGAAAAAAAAAATACTAGAAGGTGGGCAGAAACCTAGCTACTTTAAGTTCTTCAAATAATTAATTATACTATAATTAGTGATTCATAAATACAAACAAGAGCAGATACAGCCTTCAGCCATTGTATCTTTAGGTCAGTGCCATGCCCCCTTATAGGGCCACAGGGACTTCTGAGCCAGCCTGGTACTAGGCATAGAGTTTATTGATCTGACTAGAACTACTGGTTAGAAGAAAGGATAGAAGACAGTGCCTGACTCTGACACTGCTATGCCATACCTGTCAGTGTCACTTGTTCAGAGAACAGTGACAGGCACTCAATAAATGTTTTCTCAGCTAAATTAGTATGCACCATCACTTCTAAAAGTAAATTTATAATGATGCCATTATTGTGTGGCTACCAAAGATGGTGGATCCAAGTGTGAACTTGAGGATAATACCACCTATGTTCAGATAGATATGAGCCCACTATTGGTAGGTGGTAATTGGGGGGGTTACTGAACCACCCCTGGGCCTCTGTTTCCTCATAAGTAATTTGCAATTATGATAGCACCTATTTCAGAATATTGTAGTATGGAATATATAATGTTTTATAGACATGATATAATGACTAGCAATAGTAAAAACTAAAATATTTTATAAAATAATAAAATGATTTATGAACCATCATACATTCTTTACTGAGGCCCATTTTTCCTTAAGAATCTTTATCACACAGAAAATGATAAGGATATATGGATGGTAAAAAGAATAGCATTTGAGGATATGAGTTTTACAGAGCTCCTTTTCTCTAAAGCACCCAAATAACCACTGATTTGTTGGTTTTTATATATTCACATTCATTATTTTGGTCCATATATATTCTATTGTGCTAAATGTGGCCACTGGCTTCAATCCCTCTGGGTAACTCTGACTTACATAAGACTGCAGATTAGGTAAGTATATAAAATAAAATCAGAATGGAAAATTGAGTAATCTGTGTGAAAAACATGTACACAATTCATTGGTACAATATTTAAATTTTAATATGTAGATGTATTGATTAGAGATAAAATAATTTGCATCTATGTATCTATGAAGAAGAAAATAGTTTGCATAGACTGAAGTTGAACAAATTATGATTAGAAATGAGGCCAGAGAAAGATAAGTTTCTTAACTAAAAGAATGTCTTCAAAATTGGATTAGAAGCCAGATGTGGTGGCATACACCTATGATCCCAGTGGTTCTGGAGGCTGAGGTAGGAGAATCGCAAGTCCAAAGTCAGCCTCAGCAACTTAGTGAGACCCTGTCTCCAAATAAAAATATGAAGAAAAAAAAAAAAGCTGGGGATGTGGCTCAGTGGTTAAGCGCTGCTGGGTTCAATCCCTGGAACAACAACATCAACAACAAAAATAGAATAATAATCCAGAAATTAAAAGAAGACTTCCAGATCTCCTTTGCCTCCAATCCATAGCACATACTCTTTCAAGTATTTTCTTCACATTGCTCTTTCTCTGTCTGAATATACATCAAGCTCCATCAATTTCTTTGAGGTAACCTCAGACTATAACGTAGGTATTTATTTATTTATTTATTTATTTATTGAGAGAGAGAGAGAGAGAGAGAGAATTTTAATATTTATTTTTTAGTTTTTGGTGGACACAACATCTTTGTTTGTATGCGGTGCTGAGGATCGAACCTGGGCTGCACAGCATGCCAAGCGAGCTTGCTACCACTTAAGCCACATCCCCAGGCCCAGAAAATAATGGGGCGGGGGTGAGAACAACTTGTGTACATTGATACAGCAGGAGTGGAAGCCGTTTATTGTAGGACCAGATAGATATTTATACATTTTGTACAGTTTATCTTAATTAGCATAAACTAGATACATAGATACATCAGTCAACCAATAAGGAATCTCCACACTTAATGGCTTGCTTTTGTTACTTCTCAAATCACTCCCTCTGGCATTTTGCCAGGCACCATCCAGACTTGTTTACAAGCTCTAACATTCCCCTGGCAAAATGCCAGGTGTTATTTTGACTTGTTTACAGACTCTAACACCCAGCCCCAGGTATTTATTTTTATCTGCCATATTTCCCATAAGCCTTTTTTTAAAAAATATTTTTTAGTTGTAGATGAACATAATATTCTTATTTATTTTTTTTATTTTTATGTGTTGCTGAGGATCAGGTACCAGGCAAGTGTTCAACCTCTGAGCCACAACTGCAGCCCCTCCCAGAAGCCTTCTTAGTTGTCCTTTACCTGAGGTACAGTGGAGAACCTTGATCCATACTTAGCAGGAAATCAATTTCTATTCTTCTATTAACTCTAAGAGACTCTTTAAGGGTTTGCATTGGGGGTTGTGATATAAATTATATTTTTTTCTGATAAATTCTTTCCTTCTATCTTGGTTTTCGGTCCTCACTAAATTATTGATTCTTACTCTGTGCTTTAGTCAGCTATTTTGCTGCTTTGACTAAAAGATCTGATCAGAACAATTTTAAAGGAGGCTCATGGTTTCAGAACTCTCAATCCATAGAAAGCCGGGTCTATTCCTCAGGGTTCCAGGTAAGACAGACAGGAACAACCTGGCGAAGAGTGTGCCAGAGGGAAATAGTTTATCTGGTGATCAGGAAGCAGAGAGAGTCTCCCCTCACCAGATACAAATCTATACTCCAAAGCCATGCCCCAGTTCCAGCCACACCCTACCACTTCAGTTACCACTCAGTTTAATCCCTATCAGGGGATTAATTTACTGATTGGGTTAAGATTTTCACAACCCAATCATTTCTCTTCTGAACCTTCTTGCATTTTCTCACATGTGAGCTCTTGAGGGGCATCTCACATTCAAACAATAACACTCTGTTCTATTCCAAATGACTGCAATAGTCTTTTTCTACATTATGTCCCAATATACTGAATCTCAAATTGCTTCATTCCCCAAATGCCCACTACCACAAAAGAGGTAGTACTACATACAATTTTTCTAACATGTTGATTAAGAGAAATTTCAAAGCATCAATTTGTCAGCAACAACTGATATCGGAATATTGTTATTCCAAAGGTTTATGGACTATTACATGCAAGAGACAAATTATCCTCTTTGTTTGTCAATAAAGTCTTAGATTATCATGAGTTAGGGGAGGTTTTTCTTCTCCTAAGACCGTTCTCCCCTTTCTCAGTACAAATCTTAAGCCTCCACATTTCCTTCACTTTTTTGTTACAGTTTGCTTTCTACTGCTTATTCCAAGCAGGTTCCGGGAATAGAATTTGCAGAGGAGAAAACTTGGAAGTACTCCATTACATTAGTATCTACTCTCAGATCCCAGACCTTAGTAGCACAGGCATTGGAAGAAAATGGAAAATAGCATTTTCCTATTTAGGTTTATCAAATTTTTAGGCAAGGTTCTCATCTTCAGCCATTTATGAATACAGATAATCAATAGTGAAAATGTATTCTTCACCTTTCCAAAGTAAACCCCTAGGCATCTTACTTTTTGTTATTGTTATTTGTACAAACAAATTATCACCCATACTAGACTATAAGATCCCTAAAGTCAGCAGCTGGTTTTGATTGATAGCTGCATGGGACACAGTACCTAAAAGGTGAGCCAAAGTAACTTAATTTAAAAATAGCAGAATTGTATACTTTCAATTAATACACACTCACTGAATGGCAGTAGAGGGTACACAGGTTATAGAAATGGTCAACTTATACTATATAACTATGCATCTCTATTGAGATATACTAAAGTAATTTTTTAAAAAGTTGAACAATAACAATGAAGGAGTTCAACCATTTTTGACTCAGCATTATGTATGCATCCTAAGCTAAATGCATTGTTAAGTTTTGCTGTTCCTTATGCAGAATATTCTAATGGGTGTCATGGAGGTAGTTCAAAGAAAGAGACAAGACTGTTTGTCCTCCTTACCCATAATAAGAAGATAATAGTGCAGATATCACAATGGGCTTTCCATGCCAGCAGATAATTCATATCTTACAAATGCTAACCAAGTAGAGCCCTCTCACCACATTATGCCACCAATACCCTTCATCAGAGTTGATGGCACATCAGTTTAACAATGAAGATATTAAGGAAGCAGAGAATTGCATGAACTTTTGGCTGGATCCTGCTGCTGAATCATGCTGGGAAACTGTAGGGTAGCCCACAGAGAGCAGCACTTGCTAATCATTCTAATTAGCTCCCAGAGCAGTCACTAAAAGGACTTCCACTTCCACTTCATACTACAATAAAAGCAGAACCAAAAATTCATATTTCTCCATTTTAAATTTTATTTCATGTAACATGTTTCAGTTGAAAGCTGCACTCACCCATTGTGAGTGATGAGGAAAGTAGTCAAGTATAGAAGAAGACTACTTGGCTTGGGACTAGAGACAAAGTCTTCAGGGTGAAACTCTCCACGAAGTGTCTAAGGCAATGAGTGAATAGTCTGTCCAGGCTTGGCCAAGGGACTTCATGGAACAGACTAGTTAAGCAGGTCTTCAAGAGGGCCTTGCCAGTCAACTCAGAAAGGGGAATGGAAATTTAAATGTTGCATTCGTTTGCTCATTTGCTTGGGCTGCCATAACAAATTACCATAGACTGGGGTCCTTCAATAGAAGAAAGCTAAGTTCTCACAGTTCTGGAAGGTAGAAGTCCAATGTCAAGGTGTTAGCAGGTTCAGTTTCTTCTAAGGCCTCTCTCCTTGCCTTTGTCTTCCCATGGCCTTTGTTCTGTACAAGCACACCCGTGGCATCTAAATTTCTTCTTATAAAATACAACAAGCCGATTGGATTAAGGACTGCCCTAAATACTTTTATTTTAACATTATTACCTCTATAAAGATTTCATCTCCAAGTAGGTTGTATTTTGAATTACTGGGGTTTAGGACTTCAACATATAAACTTGGGGGGCACCCAGGTACCAGTAACAGAGGCCATACACAGGACTCTTGCCTGTGATAAATTGATAAATTCAAAGTGTCATAAAATATTTATTCCAAGAAGTAAAAATCTATACAAAGTCTAGAACCTTATTTTCTTATCTTGGCAATTCACCTATTCTTCACAGATTTGTAGGAATTCAAAGAGAAGTTTCTTCAAATAATTTGGTAAAATGAATTTTTATCCTTTAAAAAAACACAATATTCTCTGAAATTATTGAATAATTTTTCAAACACTAAAAAATAATATGCTTAATAGACTACTAAAGGCAGAGATTGGATATTAAATCTGCACAAACTTCTAACTTTAGCCTTAGACTTTAGTGTTTTATGTTCCAGATGAGAATTTTGGGGGAAAAGCAAAAGTCAAATTATGCAATCAGTACTTATTGAGTATATTCTATAACTTTTTATAAAATACCACAAGAGATACTATACAAACAGAAAAACTCTAAGGTTTAATAAATGGCTTCAATAAAAACATTTAACCTCTAAAACTAAAATAAAACATGGAATAACTTCACAAAATGAATTCTAAACCCTCACACATATTCAGAAAATTTTAATCAGATGAAAAAATAAAAAATAAAATTTTTTTCAGATACATTTATGTAGTATATAAAATTTTGTTCTATATTTTGAATAAAAGTTATTTTTATAAATTACCAAACCTTTACAATTTTATTTAATTATAATTAATGTAATTTTTAAAATTTAAGCCACTTACTGAGTCATATGATTCAATTAATTAAAACAACATCAATCATCAAGCTGAAATTATTATCTACTGGAATGAATATAATTTTGCTTGTATTAGAATTATTGAATGCCTACTGCTGAAGGTATGCAGGAAGGTTGATTTCTAGAAAAATGATCATGAACCATTTTTAACATCCATTTTACACAATAAAAGTCATTACTATAACATGGTATTCAGTCCTTTACAAAAGAAAAAAGTCACCAGAAATAAATACATTGCAAACAATTGTTATTGATACTGATGATGGAGTAAAATGATACACTCCTAATATAACCCATAAATTGATGTTAATGTTAAATTAATGTTTTAGGAAGATCAATACATTTTTATTCAATGTCTTCTACACCCAAAACCAAAACAAACTACTAGGTAAACTGTACATAGGAGGAAATCCAGAGAGTCTAAGAGGTTTTAATGTTGCTTGTAAGTCAACAAATTTCATACATTGGTAAATAGTAAAATAAAACACAGTTAAGATAGTAATGCAGACATTGCACAGTTCAATTGGAGTAGATATAGTTTATTTTTAGATTATATTTTTAAAACATGCTTAGTTTTGATTCACATTTCTCTAACTGCAGAGATATTGAACATTTTTTCAAATATTTGTTGATCTGATTGTATTTATTCTTCTGTGAAATATTTATTGAGTTCCTTTGCCTATTTATTGATTGGGTTATTTGAGGTTTTTCTTTGGTGTTGAGTTTTTTGATTTCTTTATATATCCTGGAGATTAATGCTCTATCTGAGGTGCAGGCGGCAAAGATTTTTTCTTTTTCTGTAGGCTCTGTCTTCAAATTCTTGATTGTTTCCTTTGTTGTGAAGAATTTTTTAGTTTGATACCATCCAATTTGTTCATTCTTGATTTTATTTCTTGTGCTTTAGGAATTTTGTTAAATAAGTCAATTCCTAAGCCAACATGGTGGAGATTTGGGTCTACTTTTTGTTCTATTAGGCACAAGGTCTGTATTCTAGTCCTTATCCACTTTGAGTTTTGATCAGTGTGAGAGGGGTTTAATTTCATTTTGCTACATATGGATTTCCAGTTTTCCCAACACCATTTGTTGAAGATGCTATCTTTTAGCAAGGGCGTGGGGAAAAAGGTACACTCAGATGTTGCTGGTAGTAATACAAATTGGTGTAACCACTGTGGAAAGCAGTATGAAGATTCCTCAGAAAACTTGGAATAGAACCACTATTTGACCCCACTATCCCACTTCTAATTTTATAACCCAAGGACTTAAAATAAGTGTACTATAATGACAGGACAACATCAATGTTTATAGCAGTTCAACTCACAATAGCTAAACTATAAAACCAACCTAGGAGCCCTTCCACAGATAAATGGATAAAGAAAATGTCACAGAATATTACTCAGCCTTAAAAAGAATGAAATTATGGCATTTGCCAGTAAATGGATGGAGCTGAAGAACATCATGTTAAGCAAAATAAGCCAATTCCAAAGAACCCAAGTCCCTGAATGTTCTCTCTGGTATGCAGATGCTAATTCACAATGGGGAAGGGGAGCCTAGTGAAGAATAGAAGTGCTTTGGATTAGACAGAGGGGAGTGTAGGAGAGGAGGTGGTATGGGTATAGGAAGGATAGTAAGATGAATCAGACATCATTACCCTGTGTGTATATATGATTACATGACTTGTAATGACTTAATTCTACATCATGTGCAACCAGAAGAATGAGAAGTTATACTCCATTTATGTATGATGAGTCAAAATGTATTATACTAATGTATAACTAATTCAAACAACTTAAAAAATAGACTAAGTAGAATTAAAAGGAGTTGAGCTTGTTATAAGATATACATTCAGGAACCTCTAATCCCAGAGCTCAGGAGGCTGAGAGAGGAGGATCTCGAGTTCAAAGTCAGCATCATCAATAGACAGGTGCTAAGCAATTCAGTGAGATCCTGTCTCCATAAAATGGAAAAAAGGGCTGGGGATGTGGCTCAGTAGTCTAATGCCCCTGAGTTCATTCACTGGAGATATAATATACATATATATATAATGTTTGGTACCAGGGATTTCAATATATATATGTATTGAAAATTTTATATATATATATATATATATATATATATATATATATATATATTATTTTCAAAGAATTTATGTACTAGAAATAATTGAATGTTTATGATTTTGAACAAGGAGAGCATGTCACCCGACCATAGGGCCTGATATGTCCAGGATGCTGCAGGTTTATTCTGCATTGTTCTAGGGTCCTGTGTGGTTAGTGTCTACTTTTTCTCTCAAAAGTGTCACAGTCTAGATCCTAATTTATTTGGCCCTCTTAAATAGAGAATGCAGAAAATGATTGTAAATGGAAAATAAGTCCAAAAGATGATAGGTAAAAGTTCATGAAGTCTGAAAAATCTCAACTTTTATAGATTCTCCTAAAAGTTATGACTGAGCTACATGTTACTGTATTTAGTGGTCTTCACATTTGGCCTACAGTTACCTCCGTTCCCACAGGAATAGAAAAAATTGCCTCCATAACCTTAATATAAACTGAATTTCACTTTGAAATTACATTTCTTTTTTTTAACATAACAATTTTCTAATTGTTAAAGCTTACATACATTAAACTCATACCAACACAGAATAAAATAATTGGTTAGAAATTGTGAAAAATAGTGCAGGCAATAGGACTATGAGCAATTTATCATGTGGATTGTTCACATGGATATAAAAGAGAGTTTATCTATAAGAGGAAAAATATTTTGCAAATATTTCTTTTAATATGATTCTATGTATTCTCATCCAATGTCTTCATTCAGTTTTAAACTTCCTGCAGGCAGTGATGATGCCTTTTCTATTTCTAACAAAATGTTTTCATATCTCAGATAAGGAGCCAGGATGGATTGGTTGACTAAGCAATGCCATGCGTGTTCACAAGAGCAGTCATTTAAGTCCCATGAGCCGTGTTGGGAGTGCCAGTGTTTTGAAAGTTTGACATTTCTACTGCTAACTAGAGCTGTGCCACATTCTGTAAATTTCCTTCATCAACATCAGCACTGTTGGCTCTTACACCTCACGCTTAAGATTTCTGTTATACCATATTTTCTATACAGAAGGCTACTCTCAATGGAGAGCACTTAGGAAAAAAAAAAGCTTTTTATAGTAGCACCATACTTTATTAAACGTTCAGTGAATTTTCAGCTATTTAAATGCCTATTTGCTTTAACTGAAATTTACTCTTCATTGGAGAGGAAATAAGAAAGATTTATTTGATAGAAAATATATTAAAGAACATTGATATGCTAAAATCATTAACATTATCACAAATTGCCTACTAAAATATTGACTTTGCCTCTGTTTCACTGACTGCTCTATCTAAGGAGGTTATGCATAAGTACCCATGTGTTCTTTGATCAAATAAGGATTGTGAAATTTCTCTGTGGCTGAGAATTTGACTTTTCAAGTTCTATCATAATAATAGCCAAAAATTGTTCAAAATATTTTGTTTTTCATTGTCAATTGTGCAGTTTTGGTGTATCTTTCAGAAAGAGTGACTTAGCCTTTAAATGGTCAGAGTATTCTCACATTCTTTATTTATATCCATAAAAATAAAAATAATTATATTAGTCTTTTATATAGTTTAACTTATATAATCAAATGCACAATGTTATGGTTTGGGTGTAAGGTGGATTTTAAAAAAATATCTCATGATCCCCCAAAAGCTCACATGTGAGACAATGCAAGAAATTTCAGAGGAGAAATGATAGGTTTACTAGAGACTTGACCCAATCAGTGAATTAATCCTCTGATAGGAATTATCTGAATGGTATTTGAAGGCAGGTAGAGTATGGCTGAAGGAGGTGGCATTGTGGCTATGGCTTTGGGGTATATATTTTGTATCTGGAAAGTGGAGTCTCTCACTGCTTTCTCATCTTCATGTGAGATGCTTCTCTCTGTCACACTCTTCTGTCATGGTGTTCTGCCTCACCTAGAGTCCTGAGAAATGAAGCCAGCTATTTATAGATGAGACCTCTCATTATTTATTGAGCCCCTAAATAAACTTCTTTTACTCTAAAATTGTTCTTTGTCAGGTCTTTAGTCACAGCAGTGAAAAAGCCGACTAAAATACATAGAGATAGCATAGATCCCAGAAAATTTTAGACAAAATTATGAATAGACAAAATTATCTGAATTATGAAGCAGTGTAAGTCTGAGTTCCTGGCTTGGTTTCACCTACATGAGTTCATTTTATATCTTTCTAATATCTTATTCTTTATTACTTCATGGCTAAAATATAAAATGTAATATTAATGTTTTTTCTTTTTAAAGATAGACTTTACATGCAAAAATATCTACCTAATTTAAATAAACAGTTCAATGGGTTTTGACAAAATATATACTTATGTAACTCCTTACAAAAACTTCAAAAAGTTTTCGTATATCCCCAGAGAACTATCTATCTTCTCCACATCATTAACATTTTTTCCTGTTCTAGAATTCCGTACACATACAATCTTATAAGTATTTTTGTGTCTTGATTCCTTCATTAAAAAAATGTTGTTGATACTCATCCCTGATGCTGTATGTCATGCATCGATCAGTTGTCTATTTATATTCATTGAGAATTATCATTCCATTGTCTGAATGGGCTGTTTTTTTATCCACTCATCTATTAATAGACATTTGAATTATTTACAGTGCTTTAATATTATAAATAAACCTCTGTCCACCTCTTGTTGTGTATGTCTTTTCGTATCTCTTGGGTAAATGCCTAAAAGAATTGCTGTGTCAAACAGTAGGTGTCTATATAATTTTCTAAGTAACTGCTAGTTTCCCCAAGTGGTTGTACATCATACCCTCCCATCAGCAGTATGAGTTTTTTTTTTTGCTCCACATCCTTGCCAACTTCCTGGCATTTTTTGCTCTACTTGGTTTCATTTCTGAGTGAAAGGAGCTTTTTAAAACCTATGCACAATATCCT